>NC_079221.1:12203949-12319385 GCF_029633865.1 Lampris incognitus | reverse complement strand
ACATTTGTGAATTTTTGGTGGGAATGTCACCTCAGACACTTGTTTTTTGTTTTGGTTTTTGGTTTTGTGTTTGCACAATTGTAGATTTAAAGAAGTTAGCATGGTGGCGCAGTGGTTAGCGTGGTCGCCTCACAGCAAGAAGGTCCTGGGTTCGAGCCCCGAGGTAGTCCAGCCTTGGCAGTTGTCCAAACCTTGGGGGGTCATCCTAGGTCGTCCTCTGTGTGGAGTTTGCATGTTCTCCCCGTGTCTGCGTGGGTTTCCTCCGGGTGCTCTGGTTTCCCCCCACAGTCCAAAGACATGTATAGGTCAGGTGAATCGGCCGTACTAAATTGTCCCTAGGTGTGAATGTGTGTGTGTGTGTGTGTCGGTCCTGTGATGGCCTGGCGGCCTGTCCAGTGTGTCTCCCGGCCTGCCGCCCAATGGCAGCTGGGGATAGGCTCCAGCATCCCCGCGACCCTGAGAGCAGGATCAGCGGTTTGGATAATGGATGGATGGATAGAAGTTAGCATATAAATTGATGGCACCATGCAGTGAAGACCAAAACACTAAGTCTGCTAGTCTGGAATATTTTATTCCAGTCTCTCACACACACACACATAGTTTGGAGAGCAGAGACCTGCGGTAAACCATGACATCTTCTCTGCAGACCACCCGGCTGTGACAGCTGACATGTTGTGTTTCGGTGGAGGTGGCTGAAATTGACATTGTTCTGGAAGATAACTGAAGGTCAACTCTGAGTCACTCACTAGATTAGTCCTCGCTCACTTTCGCCTCGCTGGCGTGCCCTTTTCTGCCTCCGACACTCTTCTCTCACTCTCCTCTCTGTCACCCCTTTGCACTTCCTTTCCATCCCGGGTTCTTCTCTTCTCTTCTCTTCTCTTCTCTTCTCTCTCTCTTCTCTTCTCTTCTCTTCTCTTCTCTTCTCTTCTCTTCCCCGGTATGTTCTGTGCATGTGCATACAAAATGAAACACGTCTGTGTATCCCGGTGTCTGTGTGTGTGTGTGGGGGGGGGGGGGGGATTTTGTGGTGTTGCCTCGAGTTTTTTTTTTTTCCTATTCACCCTTTGAAACACTAGAACGACCAAGGCGGTCATTTTGACCATTTTTGGATTTTCAAAGTTTAATAACGTAAAAAAAAAAAAGATGCAGAACCTGCCGTTCCCTGAATGCTCCTAAAATTGCATATATTTGCATGAAAATTAATTTTAGATCAGTTGCACACAAAAAAAGTTATCATAAGATCTACCTAAAACGACCATAAGCGGTCAAAATGACGGTGCGTAATTTGTGCATCATCGTGTGCGTCATGTCACTATTTATGACGTGTTGTTCGCGTCATTTCCTTCACGAAGGTCATCGCTCTGTCCTAGAAACACACTAGCGCTCCCCAGTGCAGAGAAATAGTCTAAACTTGATTTTTGATTATTGCCAACGTGTGTGGTTACAGACGCCAGTTACAGACGCACCATGACTACCACCGAGGCGTTGCAGTATTTACAGGCGTTGGGCAGCGGCCATTTTAAATTTAAAAATTGTATTAAAGTTGTTAAAAATGTTGATTTTGGTGTCAGTCGCTTCCTAAAAGACATATGTAATGCATTAGTATCTCAACTGGGCATTTATCTTGACAGAATATAGAGTTTACAAACTGCAGCAGTCATTTTGACCTCCCTTGGTCGTGCTAGTAGTTTTTAAGTTCCGGTTGTTGTTTGGGGACTGTTTCAATTTTTATTTTCAGCCCTTTTTTAAAATTTCACGTTTTATAGGCCTTGTTACGTTTGTTAGGTTAGCAATATGTGTTTTCCGTTTCGTTTTTTCAGGTAATATTTTCACTCAAGTTCGACCATGTCTCTCCAGAGTTTTAAATTGTTTAAAAATAGTATTTTGTTGTTAAAAAGTTAATTTTAGGGTCAGTAGTTTCCTAACAGACATACTAACATATGCAGTGCATTAATTTTGTATGTCTGTGTTATGTTTATCTGTTGTCTTGTTTCACCCCGTTTGTTGTAAAGCGACTTTGAGTGTTAGAAAAGCGCTATATCAGTTTAATTTATTATTATTATTAATAATAATAATAATCATATCTCAACTGGGTATTTATCTTGACAGAATGTGGAGTTTAAAAAGCGGCCGTCAGTTTGACCGCCCGTGGTCGTTTTGGGTAGGAGTGAAATCCCGGTCAATCCTGAAGATTTGCATGCAAACAAACGCACTGTGTGATGTTTTGTGTCGCTGGTTTATTTAAGACAGTTACTAACACATGCCTCCACATCATGTACAATTTGGTCATCGCTCATTTTCGGCGTTAACACTTGGCCGAAGTTTGCCTGGAAAAATGACAGCGTGCATCATGTTTCCCATCTTCATCATAGCAGCCAAATGAGGAGGAAGAAGGCATGTATTGTTGAGTCTGAAGAGGTGAAGTTGTTGTGTCTGACCAGCAGATGTGACACAACAAGCTGGTAGAAGACCTTTACCAACACATGGTACAACGTCATCAAGTAAAATTCAGGTTCCAGCTCATTGAGTTGACCGTATGAGAGACTGAAGATGATGATGATGATGATGATGGTGTTGGTGATGTCACTGTGGGCAGTTGATGCTGATTGGTTCCGGACAGTTTACTGACCGACAGCAGCGCTGTTGCTCCTGGATGGTAACAGTCCTCATCTGATGCCATGTAATCCATCAGTGTGGGATGCCTTGTTTTTAATTAACTAATTAATTAACCCACATGTTATCTATAGCTTGGTCAGAAGGGCGGAAGGGCTACAAGGCAATTTCACATTTGGCTGTGTCCACTATAGATATCTTCTTTTTTTTGTGATCAATCACAAATTCACTCGACCAAGCTAGCACGGGAAGAGGGAAGAAAATACTTGAAGTGAAATCAACCCTTTAAGGTCACACAGCAGATTTACGGGGGCCATTTTTATTGTCATTCAGTTTGGTATCGTTTCCACGGTGACCTGGCGTTAAGTAACCCATGGTGACCGGCGTTGTGACCGTTGTGTCAGCTAAACAAAGCTTGATGTTTAAGTGTGTGAAGTGGCGGTCATTAATCACCGAGTGTGGAGCTCGGAGCCGAGAACTACACACACAACACACACAACATACAGTATGATAGATGAACTAACAGACTCACACAGTACACACACGGAAAGACAGACAAAACGGTTGTGTGTCAGCAATGAAGAGAAACAACACAGTGTATGTGTATGTATTTGTGTGCGTACGTGTGTGTGTGTGTAGCAGGTTTTTCTATCCTAATAAAATCACACCTACCTTGTGGGGACATTTATGGGTCCCCATGAGGAAAATGGTGTATTTTAGGATTAGAATTTGGGTTTAGGGTTAGAATTAGGGTTAGGTTAAGGTAAGGGTTAGGATTAGGTTAAAGTTAGGGTAAGGGTTATGGTTAGAATTAGGATTAGGTTAAAGTTAGGGTTAGGATTAGGTTAAGGTTAGGGTAAGGGTTAGAATTAGGATTAGGTTAAAGTTAAGGTTAGGATTAGGTTAAGGTTAGGGTAAGGGTTGGAATTAGGATTGGGTTAAAGTTAGGGAAAGGGGTAGGGTTAGGATTAGGTTAAAATTAGGGTAAGGGTTAGGATTAGATTAGGTTAAGGTTAGGGTTAGAATTAGGATTAGGTTAAAGTTAGGGTAAGGGTTAGGATTAGATTAAGGTAAGGGTTAGGATTAGGGTAAGGGTTAGGATTAGGATTAGGTTAAAGTTAGGGTAAGGGTTAGGATTAGGTTAAGGTTAGGGTTAGGTTAAGGTTAGGCATGTAGTTATCATGGTTAAGGTTAGGGTGAAGGGCTAGGGAAGGAAAGTAATCAATGAAGGGTCCCCACAAGTAGAGGGTGACACGGTGTGTGTGTGTGTGTGGGGGGGGGGGTTACGTTCAATTTCCATCAGATTTTGGCCGTTTACGTCACCGGTAGCTGCAGTTTCTGCAGCATAACGCGAGGTATTTCTTTAAACAGAGGTGATTATGGTAATAGTAGCATTTACCTCACCTGCCTCCACCGCTCAGGCTAACTGGCAGCGAATCAACGAGAAGCATCGCACACACTCTCTCTCTCTCTCTCTCTCTCTCTCCCTCTCTCTCTCTCTCTCTCTCTCTCTCTCTCTCTCTCTCTCTCTCATCCACCCCGTCGCTCTGTTATGGATACAACAGAGCCAGACAGGAGAGAGAGTTTTAATGAGACCCTCTCCATTTTCAGAGGTATCTATCCTCTTTTGCCTTTAAACCTTCTATCTCTCTCTCTCTCTCTCTCTCTCTCTCTCTCTCTCTCTCTCTCTCTCTCTCTCTCTCTCTCTCTCTCTCTCTCTCTCTCCTCCTTCCATGGTGTCAGAGAGGCGGTGACGGGGTCAGTACTGTACCTCCCACTGGAAAGAGCAACTTGACACACACTCATACGCACTTGTGCAGACAAACACGCAGGCAGAATGAGATACATACACCAAAACCACACACACACACACACACCATCCAATGTTGTTATCATTTCACAACAACCGAGGGGGAGCGGGAATGAGAGAAAATCAGGCAGGAAGAGATGGAGATGGGATACACAGTAATGAGAAGGGATGGGGGGACCATGAAGAAGGGGGAGACAAGAAAAAGAGAAGCGAGAGGGTGAAAGAGAGAGAAAGAGAGATGGATGGAAGCAAGGGGGGGGTCTGGCATTGGAATGACACGCGTGAACAGCAAAGCGAGCTGGGGAAAAGGCGGCTTTACCATTCACTTTGAAGCCTGCTCCACTTCTGTCTGTCTTACATAACAGAAAAGTGAAAGAAAACAAGTTCCAAAAAATATCTAGGCAGAGCAGGAAAGCAACAAAAAGAAGAAAAAAAGAGGAGTCAAGGCAGAACTTCCAAATTCGGGGTGTCTTCTGATGTTTCTGCATGTGGAATGTGGACTTTGGGGAAAGTCAGAGCGAGTCCTGAAACTGGCTGTGAGTTTAGGATGGAGCTTCAACTGAAGGCGGAGGAGGGCAGGAGGACAGGAAGTAGAGAAGAAGAGAGGCGGGATGGGAGAGGGACCACACCAAGCATTTCAACCCTGAAGATCAATCTCTCGCTCTCTCTCTCGCTCTCTCTCACTCCCTCTGCTCTCTGTCCTTCTCTGGATGTGATATGAGCCATGCGGTCTCCTCGTCCTGTTCAGTAGCATGTGTTTTGCTCTCAGGGCGGCTGACGCCCTGCGAGACTCTGCTGATCTTAAAAACAACCCCCCCCCCCCCCCCGCCGTCGGCTGCCATGGCTGGGTCCAGCTACCCTTACATGTGCGACGCTTGTTCCGCAGTTATTGGTCATTATGAGTGTGCGGTCGCTATCAGATGTCAATCAGTTGTCATGATGTCATCACCGCCCACAGCAGCAGACGTTGCCATGGAGATCGGGAGTTCGGCACTGGACTCATGCTGCGGAGATGTGTGTTTGTCGTTGTCGTTATTATAATCATAATCATTGTTTATTCTCCGGTCTTTATTTCCTCCCTCTCTCATGTTTCTTCTCTTCATGATGTTACCAGCGATATTATTATTATTATTATTATTGTTATTATAACCACCCCCACTCCATCTGGAGACCCCCCTCCTCCACCCCGCCACACAGACACAGCACCAGCACACTCATATATGTGCCGATATGGCCACACATGGAGCCCTCTCTCTCATCTGCCCCTCCACTCCCCCAACTACCATCGAGCTGTACTTGCCTTCTTTTTTTCTTTATTCCTCTCTTTCTTTCTGCTTGTTTGTTTTCTGGTTTGTTTTCTCTTATTTGTTTTCTTCTGTTTTGTTCTATTATGTCTGATTATTTTGTGACTCTGTTACCTACTTTGTCCTGTCGTCCAACAACATGTTTTGCATCGTTTCACACGTCTGTTGTTATCACTTTGTTGCACAAATAAGTTAAAAAAAACATGTTTATATATATATATACACACACACACACACACACACACACACACACACACACACACACACACACACACACACACACACACACTGTGTGTGTGTGTGTGTGTGTCCCTGTGCTGTGTACAGTGCTCATCTTTAATTGCCATCTGCAATCTGCATGCTGAACACAGTCAGTAATTTGAGCAACCCAGCATGGAGCAAAGGACTGAGACTCATTTACATGTGTGTAACACTCTCTCTCTCGCTCTCTCTCTTTCTATCTCTCTGTCTCTCTCTCTCTCTCTCAATCTCACTTTCTCTATATGTCTGTCATTATCATTCCTTCTCTCAAACTTCCTCCGGTTTCTAAACAGATAGCAGACCAATTACACAGCCTTTTAACTGTTCCCCGCTCTCTCTGTCTGTCTGTCTGTCTGTCTGTCTGTCTGTCTGTCTGTCTGTCTGTCTGTCTGTCTGTCTCTCTCTCTCTCTCTCTGTCTCTCTCTCTGTCTGTCTGTCTGTCTCTCTCTCTCTCTCTCTCGCTCTCTCTCTGTATGTCTGTCTGTCTGTCTGTCTGTCTGTCTGTCTCTCTCTCTCCTGTGTCTGTCTGTCTGTCTGTCTCTCTCTGTCTGTCTGTCTCTCTGTCTGTCTCATTCCCTCTCTGTGTCTATCTGTCGATCTAGCGATCTACCTACCTATCAGTCTATCTATCTATCTATCTATCTATCTATCTATCTATCTATCTATCTATCTATCTATCTATCTATCTATCTATCTATCTATCTATCTATCTATCTATCTATCTATCTATCTATCTATCTGCCTGCCTGCCTGCCTGTCTGTCTGTCTGTCTGTCTATCTATCAGTCTATCTATCTGCTGGGGTAGGTGAAACAGCTGTCTCACAGCAGTGTGTGCATGTGTGCCTGCTCTCCGTGCAGTTTTTTTCATTTTCCACCATTGGGTTTTTGCTGCAGACGTTGTTCAGTTGACTGTGATTGGCAGAGGCCTGCTGTTATCTGAGAAGTGTTTGGCTAGCGGGGCCAGAATCTGGCCTGGGCGGAGGCCGCAGGCAGAACGGCCAGTGACACGCGGTGAAGGGGGAGTGTGGGGTTGACACTGACATCACCGGTCAGGACACCACTCAGAAATTGATGAGGAATTATATGAAATAAAAAAACGATTAAACTATTTCTTCAAACTCAGCCCGTTGTCAGGATGAGAGCTGCTGTTTCATCCTCGTAGCTGTTCCGCGTATTCGCCTCCTCCTCCTCCTCCTCCTCCTGTCTCTCCTCCTCTCTTAACCATGCTCTCCGTTTCCTGCCCTGTGTTATCAGTGTTAAATAAAGGAGGGATGAGTTTTTAACTAGCGGCTTTACTTTCTTAATAACTGCCCTCTGTGGAAATAATAACCCCACAGACACGGAAATACTACCCACCGGTAGCTAAGCAACAAGCATGCAGCTGGTGTTGGGCGCGTGTGTGTGTGTGTGTGTGTGTGTGTGTGTGTGTGTGTGTGTGTACATACACATATTGTCATTGGTTTGAACTGGTATGCTTTTATCCTCCACTTTTAACACTTGTACTTTATTATAGGGGGCGTTGTTGTTTTGTGGTTCATAAATCAGGTTAAACGCCGTGCTCGAGTTAAACAACTTAGAAGATTTTCTAACGATTTCAAAGATGGTGTGCTCAGGTGCTTTTCTGGGCTGTTCAAACAAACATTTCGTCGTCGCTGTCTCAGTCACTCATTTTTATTTTCTTGTATTTTTTTGTCCCTTCTGTCTATAAGCCCCTGAAACTCTGAAGAAAACAGCTGATCTGCGGACGGCATAATACAGTGCATGGCAGAGTTACTTTTATGCGTAGGGATACGGAAGTCCTATGGTTGAGAAAATGTAGTGCCAAAAAAAACAGTGGTCTAACGGTAAGGTAAAGTGGCGAAAATACTCTAAATGAAGTGTACGCTTGAGCTGATACTGATTTTTTTTTTAGGTGCGACCTCCCCCCCCTTTTTTTCCCTTCCTAATTGTATCCGGCCAATTACCCCACTCGTCCAAGCCGTCCCGGTCACTGCTCCGCCCCCTCTGCCGATCCGGGGAGGGCTGCAGACTACCGCATGCCTCCTCCCATACATGTGGAGTCGCCAGCCGCTTCTTTTCACCTGACAGTGAAGAGTTTCGCCACGGAGATATAGTGCATGGGAGGATCACACTATTCCCCCCAGTTCCCCCTCCCCCCTGAACAGGTGCCCTGACCAACCAGAGGAGGCGGTAGTGCAGCGACCAGGACACATACCCACATCCGGCTTCCCAACCTCAGACACGGCCAATTGTGTCTGTAGGGATGCCCGACCAAGCTGAAGGGTAACACAGGGATTCGAACCAGCGATCCCCATGTTGGTATATACTATAGGCAACGGAGTAGACCGCTACACTACCCGAATGCCCCCAAATGCAAAAGTCTTGATGCATGTTCAATAATCCAGGTGAAGAAATCCCAGAAAGTTGAATCAGTTCATCTGGACACAACGTTTACTGAGAGAAAGGTTTCATCACTCATCTACGTGACCTCTTCAGTCTCAACTGACTGCAGGTACCCCCCCCCCTTATAAACAATACAGTGGCATCACGACTGAAACCAACAATCCGCTTCATATGCAAATATGGGCGTGACCATAAACTAGAGTTTCAATGGCCATGTGTACTATTCACAGAAGATTGGGGAATAGTTGCAATCAGCATTGTAAGATGGTGACAGATGTACTCTTAGGCGCCCCCCTCGGTTCAGGGATGGTCATTCCCTCTTAACATAGATGGCCTCTTTGACTCCTGTTCAAACCAGTGTTCCTCCCTATCAAGGATGTGCACATGCTCATCCTTGAGAGAGTGGCCCCTGGCCTGTAGATGGTGTAGACTGTGGAGTCCTGGCCTGACGTGTTAGCTCTCCTGTGTTGTGCCGTCCTCTTGGCCAGCGTCTGTTTAGTTTCCCTGGTGTACAAGTGCAGTGTGTGCACAACCTAAGTTTCTCGATTTCTGGAAAAAAAAAAGGATATTTGATGCACACGTGTGTGTGTGTGTGTGTTTCTCTCTGTCTCTTCTGTGTGTGGACTGTCGTTGGCCACGTCCTCCGCTGCTCCTCCCCGCTCCCTTTAAAATCTAAGGTTTTAGTTTTAGTCAAACATGATGAGATCCCACTTTTATCTCCTTCCATCTGGTTTACGATGACCTATGACATCAATACAGAACCAGTCACATGATGTTTGACTTTAACAATAGACACTATGAGGAAACGACATGAAACAATGCAGGGCAACTCATATGGTATCACTACATTCAAACGGCTTGTTCATCATGTGATGTGGCATGGTGGTGCAGTGGTAAGCGCGGTCGCCTCACAGCAAGAAGGTCCTGGGTTCAAACCCCCTGGGGTAGTCCAACCTTGGGGTCATCCCAGGTTGTCCTCTGTGTGGAGTTTGCATGTTCTCCCCGTGTCTGTAGTGGGTTTCCTCCGATTTCCTCCCACAGTCCAAAGACATGCGGGTCAGGTGAATCGGCCATACTAAATTGTACCTAGGTGTGTGTGTGTGGGCCCTGTGGTGGCCTGTCCAGGGTGTCTCCCTGCCTTCCGCCCAATGACTGCTGGGATAGGCTCCGTGACCCTGAGGGCAGGATAAGCGGTTTGGATAACGGATGGATGGCTAGTTCATCATTAGAACCTCGTGAAAAACGGCAGTGTGATGTCCATATTATGAACTGGCCGATCAATGAAGGCTTTTTACTTGTTTGATACCAGAATAGTTGCTGTCGTTTTCTCTAAGAGTTGATAATCCTGCTAAAGAGCACCTTCTGGTCACTGGATGGCTGAATCTTTTGGTCCCTGCAGGAGCACTTGGCTGATATGGCGAGGATCTATTTAACCACTATCGCTTGTCCTATCTCTCCATCTTTCTCCTTTGTACCGCAGTCCACTTTCACGTTTCCATATATCTCCTGTTAAACCACGGTAATGAGCTCCTTGCGTATGCATCACATGCACGGATGACGGGGCTGGGGTCTCTGTTGCTTATTTCACGTGCCTGTGGTCTTATCTAAATCCCCTCTCATATACCAGGGGTGTCACGGTAATGAGAGATGCGTGCATGGCGATAGTGATTATATGGTCTGATTCACATCCAAACAGAAGAAATGCTCCATTTAGCATCCAGGCCAAATCCTTAACCCGGGGGGTGGGGGCACAGAGCTTCATCGCACCGTGTTATGTAAGAAGACCTCAGTCAGCTTTCCATGTGCTCTTCTGTGAAAGCGAGGGAGGACCTTCATACATACATATATATTTGAGGGCTCCGCTGAAAGACCCGCTTCTGTTTGATTTTATTTGACATCTTGCTGGTCTGGCGGTGACCTCTACGTTTCAAGTAAAGTGTGTCTGAACTGATGGAGACATCCTCGCCCATTTTACACCCCGCAGGCCTTTCTCCTCCTCTCTCCTCCTCTTTCAACTCCGGCAGCTGTCACAGTCTGTCTCTGGCACCGGCCAGAGTCACAGCTATACTTTCCATTGAGGTGAGTTCAAAGGAGGCGAGCTTATCCTTCTTGGAGGGGAGATCTCCCCCTGTCTGACCCCCACTCCTCCTTATGGCACCCCCCCCCAGCCCTGTTCTGGCACTGCCGCTGTGTTTCACCTCAGGTGTTGACCTTAATCTTCCACCTGTTATATGAACTTATTCCATGGTAACAGAGAACGCTGGTCTCTGATTGGCTCCAGGGTGTGCGTTAAAATCAATGCACACGTAGGTTGGCTCAAATTTAATTGCTGTTCTAAATTCATATGCTGGTTACAAAGTTACTATGTAACCATAGCAACACACTGGATTAGTGGCAAGACCGCTAAACATCCAAAGCCCAAAGGTACTTCCGCCGGAAAGAACGGTACACCACTCTGAAAATGTCCACCAGGGGCGCTCAAAGCAGAGTAAATGTAAAATGAATGGGGGTCAATAGGTAAATTTCACTAAATCACAGACCATTGCAATTTAGGGAATTATCCTTCTATATTAGCTATTTCCTATAAAGACTGTGTCCCCACCGGATAGAAATGTATAACACTCAACTGTTATATGACTTACATTTTGAGAAAATTTAGCTTTTTTTTCTCTTATTCTGCAAGTGACATCATCATGTCACACATCTTGTTCAGCCAACACAGCCGATCAGGGTTGTTTAACGTCACGGCTATGCTAGCTAGCGTCTGAAGAAATTGTATAGGTTGAGACTCAAGTGCCCTTTCTGATTAATGGCGTTTTAGGGAGCTTTCACGCCTGTACTTCGTTTGCTTTGTTCCAAATTAGGGGCTGATTCCATACAAATGTTCCCGAACGCCCCCAGGTTCGTCTGTGTTCACACGGCAACATTTTTAGAGTGGACCGAGCCTGTAAACAAACGCCACAAGCAAAACCTTCTCTCATTACTAAGATGTTTTACAGTCCAACGATAATTTTGAAGAACCCAGAACATAAACACAACTAATGCAATCAAAAATGGAGCAACAACAGCATACATGGATGCTTGTTGTAACAGGTTTGTGGTTTGTTTGCCAGTGTCAGTATATGAACTTTATGTTCGATTTGAGAGAGAAGCATGGTAACATATCCAGGATGTTATTTATTATGATATATTGTGATAAGAAGATGTGATGCTGCAGTGAGACACCATAGGAGATGGCGAGCACTGGTGGGCCAGGGCGCACACGAGTTGCTCCGCTTCGTTTGGCCGATTGATTTCTCACCACAAACGAAGCAACCCTGAGTACAATTGGAACTGTGCCGAGACCACCTCCTGTAGGTGGCCTCGTTCGACTTGTTTTGGTCTGCATCTGAATGCGATTGCTGTGTTCCCATATGCCCAGGCGAATCGATCCTTGAGGGAAATGCTGCAGGGTTCCTTTCAGCCGCTCCAAACGAGCTACGTGGGAAAGCGTCCTGAGAGTATTTTGACACATCACCTTCCAAAACCTATACAACAAAAGAAGAGTGACAGTTGTCCTGTCACATGAAGTACGTTTTTAGCCACATAGCGGTGTCTCAGCCCTACCACCCATTCATTTAGATGGTCACACCTAGTGGTGGTGGAGGACACTCACAAATGAAGGAACAATGGAAGCGATAGCGAGTGGTGGATCTGATTCAGAAGTCCAAAGTGTTCAGCAAAAAAATAAGTGGGCCTCCGGGTAGCCTGCCACACAGGGATTGCCGATTCAAATCCTTGTGTTACCTCCGGCTTGGTCAGGCATGTCTGCGGGTGGGAAGCCAGGTATGTGTCCTGGTCGCTGCACTAGTGCCCCCTCTAGTCGGTCGGGGGTGCCTGTTCGGGGGGGGGGACTGGGGGAATAGTGTGATCCTCCCACGCGCTACGCCCCCCTGGCGAAACTCCTCACTGTCAGGTGAAAAGAAGCGGCTGGTGACTCCACATGTATGGGAGGAGGCATGTGGTAGTCTGCAGCCCTCCCTGGATTGGCAGAGGGGCTGGAGTCGAGACCGGGATGGCTCGGAAGAGAGGGGTAAGTGGCCGGGTACAATTAGGAGAAAAAGGGGGGGGGTTCCCAAAATAAATAAATAAGTGAATGTTTTTAGTTTAGTAGCAGCAGTAGTAGGACTTAATTTGTCTCCAGAGGGACAATTGGTTTTGCAGCAGTATGAACAGTTACAACACGAGATAAAAACACACAAGGCAGTTAAATACAACATGTTAACACAGAATAAAAACATAGCGTGTACATAAATTAGAATAGATTAAAACAATCTTAAAATCAGGTGTGGTTGGGTGGACAAGCTGATATTTCCTGTTTATATTCGAGCTTCAGAGTGAAATGGCTGACGGTGTGAAGGAGGGTTTGGATCTGTTGGTTTTGGCTTGCAATGGGGAACCAAAAGACAAAAGTCTGAAACTCTGTGTGCTGTCAGGCAGGACGGATTCTGCTTCAACAGCGGTCTGTTCTCAGATCAGACAGAACCTGTGATAGCGCCACAGACCTTGATCACCTTTGTCAATGCACCTTTCTGTTGTAGATTGAGAGAAGCATACCAAGCGATAAAAAGAAAAAGTAAAATATCAACTCCAGAAAAGATCTATGAAGCGAAGTCATGAGGGACCTGTCAACATGCCAGCTCCCTCGCACACCAAGGACGCTGCTGGCCTTTAGCTTAATATCAGTTAGAACGCCCAAGTTCTGCTACGACTCAATCATCTACATCCAGGCCATTGTAGTGTTGATGGTGCCGGAGTGATGAGGTCTGAAATCAGTACACATGTCCTCGGTCTTTGTCACATTTAATTCCCACAAGGCTTCCTGACACAAGTTTAAAAAATAACGTATGACGACAGGGCCACGGGACATTTCATCCTCCTTCAGGAGGCTCACCATAACTGTGTCATCTGCGAACACCACAGTGCGGTGGTGTTCAACCTCACGGCGGCAGTTATCGGTGTACAGGATGTGTACAGGAGAGGAGAGCGTGACCAAGTGACCACGATATGAGCAGGATAATCCACTCCGAGATGTGCGTTATAGGATTTTAACACACACCTTGTCGAGGATTATCCCTTACTTATGTCATTTGGTGGATCTCCTTTTTTTTTTTTTTTTTTTTTTTGTCATTTGTCTGGTCATGTTTCCCGACACAAGCCGGGCAACCAGACAACCAGAAGGAGGCGTCTTCTCTCCTCTCCACTGTCTTTTGTTACTTTTTCATCTTTTTCCTCTTACTTGCATTTTGCCCTCTGCAGAACCGCTCTCCTAATCACTTGCACGCCCCTATTAGAGCCAACATGACCTTTTTGTGTGTTGGCAGTTTCCTGGGTGACCTTTAAAGAGTCGAGCGGGCTGAGAGCAGCTGTGGATGGAGTGGAGCATAATGCGGGGCTAATGTGGACTCCATCACCGCGCTCGGCAAGAGCGCAGAGAGCCATTATAGCTCTTTGTCCTCAACTGGAAAATTAGAAAATTAGTCACCTTTACGTCCATATGCGTGTAGCTGAGCTTACCGCGGCTCCTCCAGCCTCCTCTGCCGCTGTGCTCCTCTGAGGAGCAGGCCCTCCAGATCGCCTCATGTTCCACAAGTGATCTGTCACTTCCGCTCCTGTGCTTTTTTTCCCCTGCCTTTCCATCACTCGCCGTTGCTCATTTGCTTCAGACTCTCGCCCCTGTTCTCTCTCTCTCTCTCTCTCTCTCTCTCTCTCTCTCTCTCTCTCTCTCTCTCTCTCTCTCTCTCTCTCTCTCTCTCTCTCTCTCTCTCTCTCTCTCTCTCTCTCTCTCTCTCTCTCTCTCAGTCCTCTCTCTCTCAGTCCTCTCGATCCCTCCCCCTCTCTTCAGATCTCGCTTACTGGAGCAAGTATTTGGTGGCGTTGGCTTTATTTTCTCAGACACCAAGACTGAAATGACAAATAAATAGTTATTATCTGCCTGCTTACAGCGGCAGCCATTGTGTTGCTGAGGATGTCCACTGACGTCCGTCCACTTTATCTGTAACGGAGAGGTGGAATTAACTGGAGACTTCTTCCCACCTTGTTGTCTTTCTGTTGCTCTGTGAAGGAGACAGCACGTTTGGCGTCGTCTTTTCTTTTAACTCTTGCCCACTGCTAAACGATAATTAGATTAAAGATATTACACACCATACATACATCTTAACCCATTAGCGCAGGAAGGGTAGTGGGTGCACCCCCCCACACAGTAAAACATACCTTTGTTTTAAACCATGGGCTAGCATTTTTAATCATAAACACTCCATTCCAAATCTGCTACACACACCTTACAAACAAAACGATGACATCATGCTGTAGCCAGCGGGGGAGGCGGTCGCTCTGACTGTTGGCGGTTCTGCTCTGGGGGAGCGCAATGGCTGATGGGACTGTTAATGTTGTATTTAAAATGGTGTTTTAATGATGTGGTGTTCACGTTGTGGTTATTCTTGTGTTGTTGTTTTGGGGGTTTGACTCAGACTGAGTAGGAGACCGTTTACTGACTGTAGGACCGTGACTGGGGTTGATGTCATCACTGGGGACATGGTGGGGGTGGGGGTGGGGGGCTCATGACGTTGTTGTCAGTTCTGGTCCGTTCTGGCCGGTGTGAATAAAAGAGCACTCCTGGGGTCGTGTGGTGTAATGGGGGGGGGGGCGGGAGTTGAGATTAAAACAGGATCTCTGCCTCTCGACTCTTTCTTCCACGCCAGCTCGCCACAATACTGTTGGTTTTAGTCGGCGGCCCCCCCTACTTAAAACGTCTTCCCGCACGCCTGCCTTAACCCGCTACCCACGGCTTTATGGTTGTGTTTAATGTTCAGAAACTGGCTTTCTAAAGCCCAGACTTGGTTCATCTTCACGGATTTTCTTCTCTGCCATTTGTTTTGTTTTTTCATTCTATCTCAGAGGTTTCCCCCATGATCAGCACAAATACAAGAAGCACGGCGTCCCCCTTTATGTGTCCTGCAGCTCTGGACATACTGAACTGTCTCTACCTGTCTTACTGTCTGTCTGCCTATCTGTCTGTCTGTCTATCCTTATTGTCTGTCTGTCTATCTGTCCTTATCGTCTATCCTTCTTGTTGACCGTCTATCCTTATTGTCTGTCTATCTGTCTGTCTGTCTGTCTGTCCTTATTGTCTGTCTGTCCGTCCATCCTTCTTACCATCTGTCTACCTATCTATCTGTCTGTCTACCTGGATGTCCATCTATCCATCTTACTGTGTCTCTGTCTACATGTCTGTCTGTCTGTCTGTTGCTCTCTTTCTTCTTTCTCTCTCTCCCTTCTAATTCTGTGTGTGTGTGTGTGTGTGTGTGTGTGTGTGTGTGTGTGTGTGTGTGTGTGTGGGTGTGTGTGTGTGGGTGTGTGTGTGTGTGTGTGTGTGATAGTATAACCAACAGAGCAGTTTTAGTCCCTTTTCGAATTTAACTCCATTTGTGGAACAAATAACTTTTCCATTCCCCGTATTCCCTGTGCTCTGCAGGCCATGCAGCTTTTGAACAATGTGAATTGACAACATGCACATGCAAAGGTAACACAAGGATACGCGTGTGCATGCGCACACACAACCTACAAACCTACACAAGCGTGGATAAATACATGCAATGTCACATCAGTGTGGCGTTGTTGCTGTGATCGGCTATGTGGCTGCATATACCACTGAAGGAGCTCGAACCATTTCTAACCATTACTAATGACTCGAACCAGTCACCTGCTAAGCAGCCCTCATGTCCCCCGCCTGGCTCTCGTTTTCCTCCCCATCTACCTTGGGAGTTTTGTCGACTGGACTTGCTGATGGTGCGTACCTGCCAGTCACACCCAAAGTCACCTCCTGCCACCCTCTGCAGGCTCAGAGCCCGCATCCGAAGAAGTAGCGGCTTTCCTCATCAGTGTGGCCACGCAGCCAACAGAGCGTTCATTTTCCCTGTGCATGCATGCTGCGTCCATGCACACACATGAACACGCAAAACACACACGTGTGTGAAATACACAAAGGGGGGGGGCGGTAAAATCTCCAGTCAGGTACTACGACATGTCATTTTCATTTTGATTATTCCAGCTGCTCTGGAGAGATGTGCTTGTCTTAGTGGGCATTGCAGTGCATTGCAGTGGAAAAGTACAGAATGGTAATGATATCCTACAGGAGAAGTTCCAGTCGCGCAGCGATAATCATTTCTACAGGATTAAGTCCTGACCCACATCAGCCCGGCATATTAGTATTCTGAGAGAGTAATGCGGCAAGACTCCTCACAGACTAAATACCCGCAGCTGATAGGATGGGAACGAGGAAGGGAAATAAGGAGCGAGAGAGGGGGAGAGAAAGAGAGAGTGAGGGAGAGAGGAGAAAATATATATCTATATTGAATAACATGAGAAAGAAAGTCAGCTTCAAGCATGTGTCAGGCCTTGGCTGTGCGTTGTGTGTGTGTTTATTTGGTGTGCATTTTTAAGATGATGTCCCCCCCCCTCCCCGGCAGCCAAAGTCGAGAGCCGTGCACCCTGCATCCATTTGCATCTTAACAGCGGGGCTGAACCGGAGAGGTGTCTCTGAGATTCATAATATTACTTTGCCAATTGATGGCTGAGCTGGTGAGCAGAGGAGGGACTCCATTCCACGCCGGCCCATTTCATCAATTTTTTTATTTTTTTCACTGAGCGTCGGCATTTTAGCGCAGATGGCCTTCGCTATGTGTGAGGGCCAAAATATTGATATTTTCAACCGGGGCTTGATCGATAAAAGAACCAGATTTGAAAACACAAGCAAAAGGGCAGAGTGTTTCTCACATAATGTAGAACACCTTGTCCGCCTGCGGGCCTTCTATTGAACCACCGCTCCTGTCTCACACCACTTATTCCCTGCTTGGCTTATCAATAATGCAAGCTCCCGTTTGTTCATTGATAGATGTCGTGTGGTATACTCAGAAGCGGTGATGCTCGAGGCGTCCGGGTAGTGTGGCGGTCTATTCCGTTGCCTACCAACATGGGGATCGCCAGTTCGAATCCCCGTGTTGCCTCTGGCTTGGTCGGGCGTCCCTACAGACACAATTGGCCGTGTCTGCGGGTGGGAAGCCGGATGTGGGCAGGTGTCCCTGTCACTGAACTAGCGCCACCTCTGGTCGGTCGGGAGCGCCTGTTCGGGGGGAGGGGGAACTGGGGGGAATAGTGTGATCCTCCCATGCGCTACGTCCCCCTGGCGAAACTCCTCACTGTCAGGTGAAAAGAAGCAGCTGGTGACTCCATATGTATCGGAGGAGGCATGTGGTAGTCTGCAGCCCTCACCGGAGCGACAGAGGGGGTGGAGCAGCGACCGGGATGGTTCGGAAGTCCAACATCCGATGGAAATTCAAAGTTAAAATTCTATCCGTCCATCTCTCTATCTCTGTCTCTTTTTTCAAACTACTCAGATGATTGCTTCCTCTAATGATGAGTAATAATATATCTGTCTCGGTCTCCCTTCCTTCCTTCCTCCCTCCCAGTGTGAGTGTGTGTGTGTGTGTGTGTGTGTGTGTGTGTGTGTGTGTGTGTGTGTGTGTGTGTGTGTGTGTGTGTGTGTGTGTGTGTGTTTGTTGTGACTTTTGCTGCTGATTATTATAACAAGCCACAGTGAACACAGAGTCTCTGTTGGGAGTGTGGGTGAAAATTTGTTTTATATTCATTTCGGTTCTTCCCCTGCCCGCTGGGACGTCGCTGAAGATATTCACTTATTATAAATAATATTGCTGTTATGATACCGCCTCCCCTCATCCTCCCCCAAGCGACTGAGAGAACCAATTTTGCCGTAGTTTCTTATACCCTATAGAGTGAATGTGGAAACTGATGAACACAGGAGAGGGTTCGCACATGGACTCGCTCGGTCCTCGTAAGATTAAACGGAGCTAAGTTGAGCGTGGTTGAGCAGATTATGTTTGAGGGTTATTTGTGTTTGCTGCCGTTGTTTGTTAAAATGGTAGCGGCTCATATCGGTTGATGATGCTGAGCTCAACGAGAGGGCAGGAGGAGGAAAGCCTAAAAAGTCATGTATGATTGTGGTATGTACACACACGCATGCGCACGCGCGCACACACACTCACATTTCAGCACACATGCACAAAGGTACATGCCAAAACACACACCCACACACACACACACACACACACACACACACACAGGACAGCGAGTGGGAGAGTTGTAGAGCGGGCTTAGTCTCATGTGGTGTATCTGATTTTTCTTTTATAGCTGAAGATAAAGGTCATATTAAGTGTGTAAATGTTTTGGGCTTTTTCCTATCTGAAGCCACACACACACACACACACACACACACACACACACACACACACACACACACACACACACACACACCCATGCAAAAAGGTACATGCAAACACATACATGCAAAAACACACACACACACGTGTGTGCACACACGCACACGCAAAAAGGTACGTGCACACACACACACACACACACACACACACACACACACACACACACACACACACACACACAACATGTTTGCAGCTGGCGGTATGTAAATGTTGGCGGTGTGTATTTCTGAGTGGATCTCAGGGCCACTTGTCTGGGTAATGAATTACCTCGCTGCCTCTCTGGTAATACCTGTCTCTTTATGGATTCAATTATGCTCCGCCATCAGGCACAGCCCCTGTTGTCACACGCACAATAATCACTCACACTTTGTCCCAGCCCGGCATGCCACGGATAAACCTGGACGCCGCTGTACTGTTAAGTGATGGAACGGTCCTTATTCATCATCCCCAGATTGGCTGCCATGATAAGTGAGCGTGTGAGTCCGGCATTGTGTTCTTATCTCCCGTGAAGATGAAGGTAAACATGGAGGAAGATCAGTTTTAACATTGAAATAGAATAGATTAACTTTGGGCAGGTTGGCGGTTACCTCGCCACAGTTGTGTTTAATTTAGTATGTAGTGTGACGCTGCAGTAATTACTAAGTAATTACCGAGTCACATGGTATGAATAAATCAAGGCGTAGCAAAGCGGATGAGTGGAGGAAGACGCTCGACATGAAGGGAAGACAGTCGGGATTTGAGGAAAATATCGGCCCAAACCCTGAAGGTGCGGTGAAAAACCAGTACCGGAATAAAAGTAGATGTAAACATGACATTTTTGTTTTTAATTAATGGTAAAAGAAGTATAGTCGAGTTTAAAAAAGCAGTTACACACAGCGTGCAGGTTAGATTCACACAGGGTCGGTCATCAGGGTCGGTCATCTGAGACCAAAAAAAAGCTAAACTGCACTTCCTGTGAACAAGCACAGGCAATCCAATTCCAGCCGCAACAGCAATATAAAATGAAACATAAAACACCTTTAATGAGCATGGCAGAACCCGCCAGCGTGTTTTAAATATGCATTTAGATTAGTCTTAGTTTATTTGTTTGCACATACATTTAGAAAAAGTGTACATGTGAGCAGAGAACGTGCAGGAGAGACCGAGAGGCCCTGCAGAGCTTGCCGAGTGGTCCCCCCATAGCGGTCACGCGGGTCAAGCCATGTACGTTTACTACATTACCATGTGTACTCAAAGAAGGTTGAATCGGTTCATCTGGACACAATGTTTACTGAGAGACACGTCTCATCACTCATCTAAGTGACCTCTTCAGTCTCAACTGACTGCAGGTACCCCCCCCCCCCCATAAACAATACAGTGGCATAACGACCGAACCAGTGATTAGTTTCATATGCAAATTACTGTGACCTTTAACTAGAGTTTCAATAGCCATGTGTATTATTCACAGAGGGTTGGGAAATGTTTGTAATCACAGCATTGTAAGATGGTGACAGATGTACTCTTAGCCCCCCCCCCCCCGGTTCAGGGAAGGTCGTTCCCTCTTCACATAGATGGCCTCTTTGACTCTCTGTTCAAACCAGCATTCCTCCCTATCAAGGATGTGCATGTCCTCATCCTTGAAAGAGTGGCCACTGGCCTGTTGATAGGTGTAGACTGCGGAGTCCTTGATTCCGTATGTGGCGGGAATGTCAGAACAGTGGAGACGTATATTTTCCACACACCGCATCTTGGTTGCTTTCAAACCCCAAAACACACTGTGCAAGAAATTGGTCCACCCTGAGGATCAGGTCCCCCGGCACAAACAGGGCAATATAGTGTACGCTGTTAAGTGCCGGGAGGATCACCTTGACTTGTACATCAGGGAAACTAAACGGACGCTTGCCAAGAGGATGGCACAACACAGGAGAGCTAACGCGTCAGGCCAGGACTCCACAGTCTACACCATCTACAGGCCAGTGGCTGCTCTCTCAAGGATGAGGATGTGCACATCCTTGATAGGGAGGAACACTGGTCTGAACGGGGAGTCAAAGAGGCCATCTATGTTAAGAGGGAACGACCATCCCTGAACCAAGAGGGCATCTGTCGCCATCTTACAACGCTGTGATTGCGACTATTCCCTAATCCTCTGTGAAGAGTACACATGGCCATTGTAACTCTAGTAAATGGTCATGCCCATATTTGCATATGAAACCGATCACTGTTTTGGTCGTTATGCCACTGTATTGTTTATAAGGGTGGAGATACCTGCAGTCAGTTGGGACTGAAGAGGTCACTTAGATGAGTGATGGAAACGTGTCTCTCAATAAACGTTGTGTCCAGATGAACTGATTCAACTTTCTGTGCTAAGTTTCAAGTGTAAAGGCAAAGTTAGGCCATGAGCAGTTCAATATCAGCAGGCCTGGCAAAGGCAGATGAATTGTAAAGTATGATAGCACCCTGCAGGAATGATCGCCTGTATTGCTGCTTAAAACAACGGGGTTGAACGAGACTGTTGCTAAAGGTGCTCTTTAGCTTGGCTAACATGTTCTGTAGGGGGTGTGAGCCATTGCCCAGGAGCACCAGTAGTTTAGCCAGCATTCTGTCCTCCACCACCTCCTTCAGTGTGGCCAGCTTGGATTAAATAACAGACCCAGCCTTCTTTATGAGTTTATTCAGTCTGTTGGCATCCTTTGCTTTGATGCCTTCGGCCACCTTCAGCTGCAGGTGGTTTTCACAACGCGATCCACGAGGCCCTTGTACTCCTCCTGGCCACCCTCCACACACCCCACGATGGCAGTGTCATCTGAGAATTTCTGCAGATGACAGGATTCGGAGTTGTACTTGAAGTATGATGTGTAGATGAACAGGAAGGGAGATAGTGCAGTCCCCTGGGGGGCCCTGATGTTACTCACCAGACATGCAGACACACAGCTCTGTAGCCTAGCAAACTGCAGTCTGTCCATCAAGCAGTCCAGTTTACCCTTCAACAGTGTAGGCTGGATAGTTTTGAAGGCGCTAGAAAAGAACATGATCTGCACTATATTGTTGGGTCTGTCCAGGAAGGAGTAGGCCCTCTGCAGCAGGTATATTATTGGATTTTCCACACCCATATGTGGCTGATACACAAACTGCAGGGGGTCTTATGATGAGCACATCAGTGGTCTGAGGTATGCTAAAACCAATCTGTTCATGAACCTTAATTATGTGAGAGATTAGTGCTATTGGCCTGTAGTCATTCAGGACTGTGGGACGTCCCTTCTTAGGCACTGGCACCAGGCATGATGTTTTCCATAGCACAGGAATTCTCTTGAGGAGCAGGCTCATGTTGAAAAGGTGCTGGAGTACGCCACATAGTTGGTCAGCACACACCTTCAGCCCCAGAGGCTAATGCTGTCCGGTCCAGCAGCCTTACCCTGGTGAAGTCTCTCCAGCTCTTTCTTCACCTGGTTGGTTGTGATGTATAGTCCAGCTTGGGGAGTGGGGGACGTGGCAGGGTCTGCAGTGAATGTCAGTGGAAGGGAGAGGGGGTGTGAACGAGAACTGGGGCCTCCACTGATGGTGTCAACAGGGGAAGAATTAATGTCAGAAAGGGACAGATCTGGGGGCTGCGTGAGTGGGCAACTTAGAAGGATAGTGTGGGGGCTGCTGGAGGTGAGGGGGCATGAGTCAAACCTGTTGAAAAACTGGTTCAGCTCATTTGGCTATTCTAAATTCCCCTCAGCAGCACTCCTGCCCCTCCTCTTGGAAGCCAGTGATCCCTTTCATCCCACTCCAGACATCCCTATCCTTATTTTTCTGCAGTTTTCCATCTGGTTTAGTTCTGTAGGAGTCCTTGCTCTCCTTTAGTCTCTGTTTTAGTTCCTTTTGTACAGATTTGAGCTCCGCTCGGTCCCCTTTCCGAAAGGTTCTCTTCTTTTCATGAAACAGGGCCTTCAGGTCGCCGGTAACCCAGGATAAAGCAGCATCATTTCTCCTTTATGCCACCCTCCGTAGCTCTGTGCAAAAGTGCATTTATGATGCGTGTAACTCTGTGCATGCTTTATGTGGCACTTCTGCACATACCCACTATTGACTGAAGACATGTTGGTGTGCACAGTCCCCCAAGTACACACTTTGAAACACAGTCCATAGCTGACAGAGGACACAGGTATATGTGTTGTACACACAGTACATTTTCAGTATACTTAATTGGCTACGTTCACAGACACACACGTGTGTGTGCACGAACACACAACCACACACTCTCTGTATGGGGACAAGCGGTCTTCATTCTCCGGTGATAATTAAAAGCCAATTTCTCCGCAAAGGGATAAGCTGGGAAGGGAAAGTGAACTTTTCTGTTTCCATAGAAACCAGATTCCAGGCTTATTCTTTTAAAGCAGAAATCCTCAGAGACAAGGGGTGAAATATGAAAATAAGAGACGATGGGTTTTTTTTTTTTTTGATGTCTCCAAAATGTCACAGTCCTGCCACAGTCTCTCAGATCAATGTGAGAGAGCTCTGCTCAATTCCGAGTCGCCGTAAGACAGAGAACATATCGCATCATTAACGTGTCAGGGCATTAGCACCTATAGCCATGGGTAGCGTAAGTTGATACCGGGAAAACATGACCTATAGGATTCAGCCGCAGAGCTATGCACGCATGTGTGTTTGCAATGGAGTGTGTTCGATCACTGGGGCGGGCGGCCCCGAGGACGATACTGGTACTGTTATCTTTTCCCTGCCGCAATGGAGTATATACTATACTCTGTATGTGAACACACACACACACACACCATGCAGGAATCCAACACAGTCTGTCTCTTAGGAAATCATTGCTGTAATTAATGTCCTATTGTGCCTCCTCAAAGCCGCTCTGATTGGCTGAAAGTGATGCTGTGCCGCAGCTCCATGAAGTCCCCGCAGGTGTTTTTTATTTTTTCCCTTTTTCTAAAGTGAAATTATCCCAGCACTTCACAAATATCAGGGGACGTCATCAGGCTGTATTAGTGTGCCAACATTTCTGCTCTCCCTGGTGAGGTGGTCCCTGTGTCTCCATCCTGCTCCGCCCAAGTCAATTGTCAGCCTTGATTTAGATTTATCAACAAGCAGGCCCCCCGTGGCTGCAGCTTAATCTGCACCCAAAAGCCTGCAGCATACACACTGGTGGACATGCTGCTGGTGTGTCGGGGGGGGGGGGGGCTGATGGGACAGAAGTTGGGTCAGGCCGTGTGTCGCATTCAAGACACTCATGCAGAGCAGGAGAAAGGATGAAAAGCGTTCGTTAAAAATCAGGGCATTTCCGTGTGGAAAACGTTGCCTGGATTCGACCACACAGGATCTTCGTCAGGGTGTGGCAGGAAATAGATGTCAAATATGTTAGTCTGAATATGTGTGTTCTTGTAGTTGAATGTGTTTTTGTCTGTATGTTGCACTGCTGTAGGCTGGGCAAAATACGTAGTTAATACAAGTGTTCCTGATTCCTGACTGGAGTGCACTGTCGTCTGTGTTTGACATCTATTTCCTGCCACACCCTGACCAAGACCCTTCTGCTCAAAACCGTTTTCTACATGGACATGCCCTGATTGTTAATAAAGGCTTCGTATTCAGCATCCTACTCTGTGTCAGTGTGCCTGAAGTGAACCTTTCTTCACTGTGTGTTGTTGTACTTAAAGAGCAGCTTGTATATTCTGGAGTTCACCACCTTGAAGTTCTGCACACTTGGTCTTCCTCCTCAGTGTCAAATGACTGTCTGATTATTTGAGCGGCTATTTTGTGTTACACAGACCCCCGCTATGCAAGAAATGAAGGCGTACTTAAATGTTGTTTTACAAGTGCTGTTCCGGTGAGTTTTCCCTGGTTAAGTTTGCGTTTGAATTTCAGTGGGTTTTATTGGCTGGGCTCTGCTGCCATCCGATTAGCCTTTCACTTCCGGCTGTTTTATTCCTCTACGTTTTAACTCTTCATTTCCTTCTGTTTATGTGTTCCGTATCTCGTATACAGTGTCTTTTTGTCCATATGTGAAGCGCTTTGAATAGCCTTTGTGTATGAACTGTGCGATACAAATGTGCCTCGCCTTTTCAGATTAGGTTTGAAAGGCTGCTTTCTCCAGGTAGGAGTGCAGATCTCTGCTTCCGGGAAGTTACCGCCTGGCTTCAGACCTTTGAATCCACCCACTCCACGGAGTTGACTGATTATTCTGGTCTGGCATCGTGACATGAAACAGCGGTTTCTCGGTTGAAAAGGCGATTATCCAATGAGCACCACGGGGGGTGGTGGTGGGGGGGGGGCGATTAGCTAATCAGCGCCACTGGTGGGACTAACGCCATTGTCGAGCTGTTAGACGACGTCTTCTCAATGCCATCCGACATCTTAGTTTGGTTTTACTTTGCTCCGTTCTCAAAACCCCAGCAAAACCGGTATGTTGCCGTGGCTACGCATCAGCGTCGACTTAAAAAGATGTTAGATTCAGGCGGGTGCGTTGGTCTCTAGTGACTGGTTAGGGAAAATCGAATCCCCCTCCCCCACGGAAATTGGTTAGAGTGGAGGCCATGGAAGATGGAAATGGAGAGAAACGAATTGACAATTCTGTCTGATATCAGGTGAGGAAAGTGAAGGTGTGAAACTCATCTCATCTCATCATCAGCCGCTTCTCCGGGGTCGGGTCAGGATGGCAGCAAGCTAAGTAGGGCACTCCAGACATCCCTCTCCCCAGCAACGCCCTCCAGCTCCTCCTGGGGGATCCCAAGACGTTCCCAGGCCAGATTGGACATGTAGTCCCTCCAGCGAGTTCTGGGTCTACCCCGGGGTTTCCTCCCAGTTGGACATGCCCTGAAAACCCTCACCTATGGTCATGAGTTTTGGGTAGTGACCGAAAGGGTGAGATCGTGGATGCAAGCGGCTGAAATGAGTTTCCTCCGTAGGGTGTCTGAGCTCAGCCTTAGAGAGAGGGTGAGGAGCTCAGACACCCGAAGGGAGCTCGGAGTAGAGTCGCTGCTCCTTCACGTCGAAAGGAACCAGTTGAGGTGGTTCGGGCATCTGATTAGGACGCCTCCGGGGCGCCTTCCTTTGGAGGTGTGAAAGTGACATTTGGAAATCAATTGTAAACAGTCTATGGGCTGCACCAGTCTACGCCCACTCTGCAGCGGTTTGCCAGGTGTGTTTCATATGTGTGGAAAATGGACTGGCTTGCATTTGCTCTGCTAACTCAAACCAGTAGATTCAAACCATCTTTATCGCTGGATTTTATGCACTGTTCGATAACCGTACAGGCCGCGACCAGGTTGTAGTGGCGGGAGGCCTAATGAGGCTGAATGACATCGATATTCAGTGATTGGTTTTTACATTCACATCACATCCACGTGTTGGTATCCGACAATGCCATTATTACATCCTGCACCAATCCTGCAGCATGTTCTTTTTTTTTCTTAAATTTATTTCTGATTTTTCCCTTTTTCTCCCAATTTAGTGGCCAATCGATCCCTATTTTAATTCAAACACCCACCATCGTACATGCGTTCGCCAACTGCATCTCTCCGGCCAGCAGTCTCGAAGGAGATGCCTCGCCACTTCCGTGACGAGGCGAATCCAGGCCGAACCACTGCTTTTTCCAACACACACAGACGCATTCATGTGACGAACACAAGCCGACCCCCCCGAAGACAGCGCTGCCAATTATTGCTACTTCATCGAGTCCGGCCATCGTCGGATCTGACGAGACCGGGGCGCGAACCCCTGGTCCCCAGTGGGCAACTGCATCGACACAAAGCCGAAGCTTAGACCGCTACACCACCGCGGACCCCCCTACAGCGTGTTCTGAAAAAACAATGAGCAGGCGTTTCTCTTTTTTAGATTTTTAGAAGACTTGTCATGAGAACTTTTCACTAAACAGGAAGTCGTTTCTCTGTGGGACTTCCTGGTCCTGATTTAAACTCAAATGCTAATGGAAGTGCGTCCAGGTAGAGTAGCGAACTATTCTGTTGCCTACCAACATGGGGATCGCCGGTTCGAATCCCTTTGTTACTTGGCTTGGTCGGGTGTCCCTACAGACACAATTGGCCATGTCTGCGGGTGGGAAGCCGGATGTGGGTATGTGTCCTGGTTGCTGCACTAGTACCCCCTCTGGTCAATCTGGGTGCCTGTTCGGGGGGGAGGGGGAACTGGGGGGAATAGCGTGATCCTACCACGTGCTACGTCCCCCTGGCGAAACTCCTCACTGTCAGGTGAAAAGAAGCAGCTGGCGACTCCACATGTTTCGGAGGAGGCATGTGGTAGTCTGCAGCCCTCCCCGGATCGGCAGAGGGGGTGGAGCAATGACTGGGAAGAGTGAGTTAATTCGCCAAGTACAATTGGGGAGAAAAATCCCCAAAAAAATTGCTAATGGAAACACAAACGATAACTGCG
The DNA here is from genome assembly GCF_029633865.1 of Lampris incognitus. Taxonomy (NCBI): domain Eukaryota; kingdom Metazoa; phylum Chordata; class Actinopteri; order Lampriformes; family Lampridae; genus Lampris; species Lampris incognitus. The sequence goes on along the minus strand of NC_079221.1, from coordinate 12,292,298 downwards.
TACCTGACTCCTTGCAGGTATGTCATGGCGTGCAGTGGCCTCAGTACAGCCGCCGCACAATAATGGGGAAAAAAAGACATTTGTATTTCAATTACAGTCATCCAAAAACCATTGGAGGGAGATGCAGCCGGGACGTACAGATGATGTACAACCTCTCCAAGCATCTTTGAGTTGCTGTAGACGGGAAAAGGTGTGATGTGACTCGGTGTCCCCCGTGTTCATGTGAACTGCTTCAGGTTGAAGTAAGCCGAGCCTTTAAAGGGGGATGAGGACGTGGCCTGATGGAGAAATGGAAGGAAAGACGAGAGAGGGGATTTAGAAGAGGAAGGAACAGTGTGATGACAAGAAGGAGGGGAAGGATGGAGAAGAAGGGGAAGGAAGGAAAGAAATGTAATGAGTGTAGTGTCTCTCTCTCTCTCCCTCTCTCTAAGCCTGTACTGAAAGAGGAGGAAGTGGTGTGTGGAGATTTGAGGGTCACGTTCCAAAGCCAGCGGCGGAGAGGAAGGACGGAATGCCAGACGAGTGATAAGAGGGAGAGGTGAAGGAGGGGTGAAGGAGGGACAGTGCCCTCCGCTTGGTCAAAGTATGATAGAAAGAAAAGTGGGTGCTGTGTGTGTGTTTGTGTGTGTTTGTATGTATCAGTGGTAGTAGGGGGTGGTTCCCCTGTAGTGAAGAGAAAGCGAAGGCAGGTAATGGAAAAAAAATAGGCCAGGGTGGACTGGCGATAAGCAAGGGCTTTGGTGGAGGAAACGAAACGGAAGAGATGAACGCCTGGAAAAAAAGGGGCATGGGAAGCTGAGGGAAAAAAGCAAGGAAGAGATATGTGGAGGATGAATAGGAGATACTTGCAGTGGGTGTCTCTCTCTCGCTCGCTCTCTGTCTCTGTCTCTGTCTCTGTCTCTCTCTCTCTCTCTCTCTCTCTCTCTCTCTCTCTCTCTCTCTCTCTCTCTCCCCCCTTCAAGAAATCAAGTGGAAAGGTGTTTGCTTTTGCATGGAGAGGAGGCATGAAAGAAGAAAGCTAAGCGAATTCTTTAGATGTGCTGTTGTCGAGACAGGGAAACATGCGTAAACTCGGAAGTGTGTGGAATAAAAGCTCCAGAGGCTGCATGAGAAGGTCCTAATTTGTGCATAAAATAATTAGGCACAGATGGGAGAGTCCTGTGGTTATTACACCACAAATGAATGTAATGGTTATTCAGGACTATTCTTAAATTATGCATGAATGTCATTTAGTCCGGAGTGGAGAGAGCATCCCAGAGTCCTGTATGGGAGGGGTTCCGATCTTAAACTGACAGTGTATTTTTTTTTTATTTCCAATTTCTTTTTTAGTTTACTTGATTATTTTTCTGCTGTTCTATCATCAGATTTCATGAGTGAATAAAATGAACAGTAAGGATCCACTTTGCTTAAAGTCCAACTCGCAGGTTAACAGCTACTCCTCATTAGGTACTATTGGCATCATTTACTGCAGGGGTTCTCAGACGTTTTGGAGCCAGGGACCCTTTATCTTCTTTTTTCGGCTGCTCCCGTTAGGGGTCGCCACAGCGGATCATCCATTTCCATCTCTTCCTGTCCTCTGCATCTTGCTCTGTCACACCAGCGATCAGCATGTCCTACCTCACCACATCCATAAACCTCCTCTTTGGCCTTCCTCTTTTCTTTTTGTCTGGTTGCTCCATCTCAGCATCCTTCTCCCAATATACCCAGCATCTCTCCTCCACACATGTCCAAACCATCTCAATCTTGCCCCTCTTGCTTTGTCTCCAAACCGTCCAACCTGAGCTGTCCCTCTAATATACTCGTTGCTAATCCTGTCCTTCTTCGTCACTCCCAATGAAAATCTTAGCATCTTCAACTCTGCCACCTCCAGCTCCACCTCCTGTCTTTTCATCAGTGCCACTGTCTCCAGGCCATATAACATTGCTGGTCTCACTACCATCTTGTAAACCTTCCCTTTAACTCTTGCTGGTACCCTTCTGTCGCAAATCACTCCTGACACTGTTCTCCACCCTGCCTGCACGCTCATCTTCACCTCTCTTCTGCACTCTCCGTTACTTAGAACAGATGACCCCAAGTACTTAAATTCATCCACCTTGGCAACCTCTACTCCTTGCATCCTCACCATTCTCTTGTCCTCCTTCTCATTCATGCATATTCAGATTCAGACAACTTTATTTGTCCCAGAAGGGCAGTTCAGTTTTGTAATCTACCCAGACCATAGACAAACTCACAGACAAGTGGCAATCATAAGTGTGTCAGAGACAATAAACAGGTCAGTACGTGGGCAAGAGATGCATATATGTATTCTGTCTTTACCCAACTGACTTTCATTCCTCTTGTCTCCAGTGCATACCGCCACCTCTCCAGCCTCTCCTCAACCTGCTCCCTACTCGCACTACAGACTAGAATGTCATGCGCGAACATCATTTTCCACGGAGACTCCTGCTTGATCTTGTCCGTCAACCTGTCCATCACCATTGCAAACAAGAAAGGGCTCAAAGCCGATCCTTGATGTAATCCCACCTCCACCTTGAACCCATACGTCACTCCTACCACACACACCACCACTGTCACACTGCCCTCATACATATCCTCCACAACTCTTACATACTTCTCTGCCACTCTCGACTTCCTCGTACAATACCACACCTCCTCTCTCGGCACCCTGTCATATGCTTTCTCTAAATCCACAAAGACACGATGTAACTCCTGGTCTTCTCTATACTTCTCTATCAACATTCTCAAAGCAAACATCACATCTGTGGTGCTCTTTCATGGCATGAAACCACACTGCTGCTCGCTAATCGTCACCTCTCCTCTTATCCTAGCTTCTATTACTCTTTCCCATATCTTCATGCTGTGGCTGATCAACGTTGCTACAGTTCTGCACATCACCCTTATTCTTGAAAATCGGTATCAAAATGCTTCTTCTCCACTTCTCAGGCATCCTCTCACTTTCCAAGATTGTGTTAAACAATCTAGTTAAAAACTCCACTGCCATCTCTCCTAAACTTCTCCATGCCTCCACAGGTATGTCATTTGGACCAACCACCTTTCCACTCTTCATCCTCTTCAGAGCTACCCTCACTTCCTCCTTGCTAATCCACTGCACTTCCTGATTCACTATCCCCACATCATCCAACCTTCTCTCTCTTTCATTTTCTTCATTCATCAACCCCTCAAAGTACTCCTTTCACCTTCTCAACACACTCTCCTCACTTGTCAGCACATTTCCATCTCTATGCTTCATCACCCTAACCTGCTGCACATCCTTCCCAGATTGCTCCCTCTGTCTACCTCTTATACAACTCACCATGCCCCCTTTCATTTGCTTTTGCCACATCTCTTTGCCTTACACTGCAGCTCATTGTACTCCTTTCTACTTTCTTCATCTCCCTGACTATCCCGCTTCTTCTTCGCCAACCTCTTCCTCTATATACTTCCCTGTACTTCCTCATTCCACCACTGCATCTCCTTATCTTCCTTCCTCTGCGATGACACACCAAGTACCTTCCTAGCTGTCTCCCTCACTATTTCTGCAGTAGTTGCCCAGTCTTCTTGAACTTCCACCATTTGATCCTTGGCTCTGCCTTCACTCTGGTCCTCTTCTTAATCCAAAGTCATCCTACCGACCACCATCCAATGCTGCCTAGCTATGTTCTCCCCTGTCACCATCTTGCAGTCTCCAATCTCTTTCAGATTGCACCTCCTACATAAGATATAGTCCACCTGTGTACACCCTCCTCCACTGTTATACAACACCCCATGTTCCTCCCTCTTCTTGAAATATGTACCACAGCCATTTCCATCCTTTTTGCAAAATCCACCACCATCTGCTGTCCTTCCACATTCCTCTCCTTGACACCATACCTACCCACCACCTCCTCACCACCCCTGTTCCTCTCACCAACATGTTCATTGAAGTCTGCTCCAATCACCATTCTCTCCTCCTTGGGTATACTCTCCACCACTTCATCCAACTCAGTACAGAATTCTTCTTTTTCTTCTATCTCACACCCTACTTGCAGGGCATATGCATTTGCAACATTCATCAACACACCTTTACTTTCTAGCTTCATACTCATCACTCTGTCCAACACTCTCTTCACCTCCAACACAGTCTTGACACACTCTTCCTTCAAGATTACCCCTACCTCATTTCTCCACCCATCGGCACCATGGTAGAAGAGTTTGAACCCACCTCAAAGCACCTTTTTCTGTCTGTTCCTTTCTGCTCTCAACTTGACCTTGCCTTTGCCCTCGCAGTCTGTCGCACCTGAGACCTGTGTCGCTAAATTCTGAACGTGAGTAGGTCCTCCTACTGAAGCTAAATGCCTCTGAAATATTGCCTTGCTGTGTAATTATGTCACTGTTTTGTTTATTTCAAAGTCTTTTTCAATATTTCTGTTGAAAGCCCTGCTTACTCCCTGCCAGAGAAGGACATATGAGAGTGATGCATGTTGCATTGTCACATAACAAATGTCTGTGAATGTGTGCTGAATGCAAAAGCATACAACACACATTCACATAGGTTTCTGCAGCTGCTGAAATACAGTATGGCTGTTGGTAATGAACAAAAGATAATTGCGGTTGTTGACCTTTTTGTTTTTAGTTGTGTCTGAATGTGTATGAATCTGCTGGGGAATGGTTCGTGGGTTAACAGGTGATTGCAGTTACATTGGGATTTTTTATGTACAGTGTGTCATGCATCTGAGGATTTGTGTTGCGTGGCAAGGCAAGGCAAATTTATTTGTGTAGCACATTTCAGCATCAAGGCAATTCAGAGTGCTTTACATAAAACAAAAGCCATTAAGAAAAGCAAAGTAAGGCAATAAAAAGACATTTAAAAACAAATCAAAAGAGAGTAAAAGTTACAGTGCGGTGTAACACGAAAATAAAAAGCTTCAAGTTTTATTCAATAAAAGGCAGCAGCAAACAGGAAGGTCCTCAGTCTTGATTTAAAAGAACTGAGAGTTGCAGCAGACCTGCAGTTTTCTGGAAGTTTGTCCCAGATACGTGGTGCATAAAAACTGAAAGCTGCCTCTCCATGTTTAGTCTTGACTCTGGGGCCGGAAAGCAGACCGGTCCCAGACCATCTGAGCGGTCTGGATGCTTCATAGTGTAGCAGCAGGTCAGAAATGGGTTTTGGCTCGAAACCATTCGGTGCTTTCTAAACCAAGAGCAGAGTTTTAAAATCAATACTTTGACAGACAGGAAGCCAGTGTAGCGATCTCAGGACTGGAGTGATGTGGTCCACTTTTTTGGTCTTAGTAAGGACTCGAGCAGCAGCCTTCTGAATCAGCAGCAGCTGTTTGATCGATTTCCTTTTTAGAATAGTAGTAGGCAGTAATAAGCTGACTTTAGTTTGAAGGCTCAACGATAGCTTTAGAATGAAAGTTGTTAATTATCTGTCGGCCCTAGGTATATAATTTTCATAATAATATAACGCTACTGTGGTGTTTCGCATGATTTACAAATTAAGCAATGATTGAAAAGGTTTCACGGCACGGTGGCGCAGTGGTTAGCACGGTCGCCTCACAGCAAGAAGGTCCTGGGTTCAAGCCCCGGGGTAGTCCAACCTTGGTGGGTTGTCCTCTGTGTGGAGTTTGTATGTTCTCCCTGTGTCTGCGTGGGTTTCCTCCGGGGGCTCCGGTCTCCTCCCACAGTCCAAAGACATGTAGATCAGGTGAATTGGCCATACTAAATTGTCCCTAGGTATGAATGTGTGTGTGTGTGTGTGTGTGTGTGTGTGTGTGTGTGTGTGTGTGTGTGTGTGTGTGTGTGTGTGTGTGTGTGTGTGTGTGGGCCCTGTGATGGCCTGGAGGCCTGTCCAAGGTGTCTCCCCGCCTGCCGCCCAATGACTGCTGGAATAGACCCCAGCATCCCCGCGACCCTGAGAGCAGGATAAGCAGTTCAGATAATGGATGGATGGATGGATGGATGAAAAGGTTTCAAATTTCTAGCGCTTCTTGTGATCATCTAACAATCATCTTCCAATTTTCCTGATTCCACTTAAGCTTGCACTTAATTCTCCGTAGACTTAAGAAGTTATCGAAATAAGTGAAACCAATTTGAATTCTTAATTTATTTTAGGGATGAATTTAAATAGATTTTGGGATCCCACACCAAAGTCAAGTCAGATTTTATTGACAGCATGTACCCTTAAATCCCAGCTAAAGTCCCACAGTGCTTTCCAGTCAATTACAATGACATTCTGTGCAACATATAACACCTCTTATCCTTACACCCTCGATCCAGATGAGGATAGCTCCAAAAAAAAAAACTTCACAGGAAAAAAAATGAGAGAAACCTCTTAAAAAGCATCAGAGGAGAGATTCCTATTTCCGGGTGGATAGACATGTAATAGAATAGATAAGCAGATTTAGAATAACCACTCTGAGGAATTAAATGTTTACACATGTGGTGTAATAGTGCAGAACATATGATGAATACATGAATTAAAGCCAAACAAATATATTATAGTTATCAGTTATATTAATTATAGGGAGACAGTGCAAAATATCATCTACTACTACTACTACAACTTCCTGCTGCTTCCGTTAGGGGTCTCCACAGTGAATCATCCGTTTCCATCTCTTCCTGTCCTCTGCATCTTCCTCTGACACACCAGCCACCTGCATGTCCTCCCTCACCACATCCATAAACCTCCTCTTTGGCCTTCCTCTTTTCTTTTTGTCTGGTTTCTCCATCTCAGCATCCTTCTCCCAATATACCCAGCATCTCTCCTCCACACATGTCCAAGCCATCTCATGCTTTGTCTCCAAACCGTCCAACCTGAACTGTCCCTCTAATATATTCGTTCCTAATCCTGTCCTTCTTCGTCACTCCCAATGAAAATTTTAGCGTCTTCAACTCTGCCCCCTCCAGCTCCGCCTCTTGTCTTTTTGTCAGTGCCACTGTCTGCAAACCATACAACATAGCTGGTCTCACTACCATGTTGTAAACCTTCGCTTTAACTCTTGCTGGTACCCTTCTGTCGCAAATCACTCCTGACACTCTTCTCCACCCACTCCACCCTGCCTGCACTCTCTTCTTCACCTCTCTTCTGCACCCCCCGTTACTTTGGACAGTTAACCCCAAGTATTTATACTCGTATGCCTTCGTTACTTCCACTCCTTGCATCCTCACCATACCACTGTCCTCCCTCTCATTCACGCATAGGTATTCCTTTCTTGCTCCTACTGACTTTCATTCCTCTTCTCTCCAGTGCATACCTCCCCCTCCAGGCTCTCCTCAACCTGCACCCTACTCTCACTACAAATCACAAAGTCATCCACAGACATCATAGTCCACAGAGACTCCTGCCTGATCTTGTTCGTCAACCTGTCCATCACCATTGCAAACAAGAAAGGGCTCTGAGCCGATCCTTGATGTAATCTCACCTGCACCTTGAACCCATCTGTCATTCCAACCGCACACCTCACCACTATCACACTTCCCTCATACATGTCCTGCACCACTCCTACATACTTCTCTGCAACTCCCGACTTCCTCATACAATACCACACCTCCTCTCTCAGCACCCTGTCACATGCTTTCTCTAAATCCACAAAGACACTCCTTCTGGTCTTCTCTGTACTTCTCCATCAACACTCTCAAAGCAAACATCACATCTGTGGTGCTCTTTCCTGACATGAAACCATACTGCTGCTCGCTAATCGTCACCTCTCCTCGTATCCTAGCTTCTATTACTCTTTCCCATATCTTCATGCTGTGGCTGATCAACTTTATACCTCTGTAGTTGCTACAGCTCTGCACATCGCCCTTGTTCTTGAAAATCGGTACCAGTATGCTTCTTCTCCACTCCTCAGGCATCCTCTCACTTTCCAAGATTGTATTAAATAATCTCGTTAATAACCCCACTGCCATCTCTCCTAAACACCTCCATGCCTCCACATGTATGTCATCAGGATCAGCTGCCTTTCCATTCTTCATTCTCTTCAGAGCTGCCCTCACTTCCTCCTTGCTAATCCACTGCACTTCCTGATTCACTATCCCCACATCATCCAACCTTCTCTCTCTCTCATTTTCTTCATTCATCAGCCCCTCAAAGTACTCCTTCTACCTTCTCAGCACACTCTCCTCGTTTGTCAGCACATTTCCATCTCTATCCTTGATCACTCTTACCTGCTGCACATCCTTCCCAGCTCGGTCCCTCTGTCTAGTCAATTGCTACAAGTCGTTTTCTCCTTCCTTAGTTTCCAACCTCCATACAACTCACCATACGCCTTTTCCTTTGCCTTTGCCACCTCTCTCTTCACTTTACACTGCATCTCATTGTACTCCTGTCTACTTTCTTCATCTCTCTGACTACCCATCCCACTTCTTCTTTGCCAACCTCTTCCTCTGCATATGTGCAAAATATACTGCTTTGTAATGAACAGGGTTCACATGGTCATGAAAAATCTGTAAAAGAAAAAAGAAAAAAAAGGTAAATTTGAAAATACAATGTCAGAGTCCTGGAAAAGTTATGGAAAACTATGATTTGTAAATGTTTAGGGACAGCCATGGAAATCTGAATAAAGCAGCATTGACTCTGTTAAAGATGATTGAATATTTTTAAAAAAAATAGTACTAACAGCAGATGGGCTCATTGTGGCAGAGCTTTGAAATTCCCGTTGCATGTGTTCGAGTGCAAGTTTGTCTCAGTATGCTACTACATGCCGGCTAGCTTTCAGATCCGTTAGCTAGCTAGATTGTCAACAGAATACCAGACAATTGCCGTTTCACCAATACGTAACTTCAAATTAGTTACAAAATACGGCTTCTAAAAGTTGTTGAGAGCAGAGCCACTCATACAGAATGTTTGAAGTATAGACTGACCTTCACATTATACATCGTATTAAAACACACCTTTTCAGTGGCAACTCTTTTGTCGTGGAAATTAAGCAGAAAGTCATGGGAAAAGTCATTGGTAGGAAAGTATATGAATTCTGACTGAAGAGACTAAAGACCAAGCAACTCTACGCGCAAGGTTTGACGATGCCCGAGACTATACATGGAGATGGTCTGGCTAGGGTTGGCCTGAGTTTGTTCTAGTCTTGCCTGAGTTAGTCCGGCCTAGGTTGGTATTCTGGTCAGTGGGTCAGCGCCTGTAGCTGAGCCTCTCTCGGGTCATTAAAGTGATGTTCCTCGTCAAGTGCTCAAATCACACCATTTAATTGGCCTCCAGCCCCCTGGACATGAGCCAATTACAGCTTGCTCTCTCTCGCTCTCTCTCTCTCTCACATACACACACACTGCGTGTTTCTCCATCTTTCTCAGCAGCAGTCTTTTTCACTGCAGTAAACTTCCCTTCTCTCTCTCTCTCTCTCTCCCTCTCTCTTTCCCTGCACCATTCCTTCCCAGCTGCAGAGCTCCTATTTTTCCTCTCTAAACCTTTCTCCTTCCCCTTTTTCTCCTCTGACTTGTTCATTTCTAGATGATAATCACTGGTATTAAAACTGATGCTCACTTTCAAAATATTTGCTTGCTCAGAAAGGCACAGATCTTTTCGGGGGCAAAGGGGCTTCTTCAGCTTCCTCGAAGCGGATGCATCGACAGCACATTTAGCAAGGATGAGACTCAATGTCATCGCATAAAAAAGTGGTGCTCCGTTCGGTCACGTCCTGAAGTGGGGAGGGTATTTCGCATGAACCCAGTGGCCTGACGGCAACGGGAGAATCGGTCTCCGAAATCGCCGGGCGTGAAGCTCAGAGTATCAAAGAGAAGGAGGAGGAAGTCGAGCCAGCCATAATGGCGAGGGGCCAGTGACAGAGACTCTTTGTGATGGAAGGAGTCACAGCACACTCTGTATGTGTTCAGGCCTAATTATATTTGCCAGGGTACCGAGAGGTCAGAGGGAGAGAAAGGGGGAGGCGAGCTGAGGTCTTTTCTAGAACTGTTATCGCGTTTCCCATGGTGCACGGTGTCAGATCGCCGTGGGATACGAAGGGGTTTGGCTTCCGGAGACGGGCCGAAAGCCGGACGCTGGCTCTTATTGCTGCGCATTCATATGTTGGATCCAATGAACCAGTCGGATATTACTAGAAAGATAAGAGAGCATTTATTCAGCTCATCACCACATCACTACCTAATCCCCCACAATGCCTTTCATGCCATAATGGGCCCCTCTCTGCCGCTGCCCCGGACGGAACAACTATTATGTCATCAAAAAGGGTTGATTAGCGGAGGGAAGGAGAGATGAAAGCGAGGGCAACCGACTACCTGTTCACAAAAGCCATAATTTTTACCGGTAATTAAAGGCTTACATTTCCCTGATGGATTGTCAGGGGCCACAGAACAAACGGGGAGAAGGAACGACAGTGAGGAGGAAAGAGGAGCGGGATTCTCCGCAGCGAAAAAGCTCTCGGGCTTATAATCATAATTAAGGGCTCATCTCAGGAGACGGGTCATCATTAAGAACAGAGGAGAGTTGGTGGGGGGGGGGTTGATGGGGAGGTTGGATGGGTGGCCCCCCAACTTTTTCATGCATATTGCCCTCATTCATTCCACCCTGTCCCCCCAAAACTCCTGGATCCACTCCCTCGCTGCGCTCCGCACACTTTTCCAGTTCCCCCAAACGGACACTTCTCTGCAATGCAGAGAAAAGAAAGAAATCAGTTCGTCTTCTGTGTCAACACATCTCCAGGATGTAAACCAAACTTCTAGTCGACACAGAGACATCACTGCACTTTTATTTTTCTTTAAAATCACCACTTGAAGAAGTAAGTAATCTTTTACTAATTACCAAAGTAGTCTTAAAAACCCATCACTTTAGAAAGACCTATTTTTTTGGGGGGGGGTCTTTTCCCCCTTTTTTCTCCCCAGTTATATCCAGCCAGTTACCCCGCTCTTCCGAGCCGTCCCGGTCTCTGCTCCACCCCCTCTGCCGATCTGGGGAGGGCTGCAGACTACCGCATACCTCCTCCTCTACATGTGGAGTCGCCAGCTGCTTCTTTTCACCTGACAGTGAGGAGTTTCACCAGGGGAACGTAGCGCGTGGGGGGATCACGCTATTCCCCCCAGTTCCCCCTCCCCCCCGAACAGGTGCCCTGGCCGACCAGAGGAGGCGCTAGTGCAGCGACCAGGACACATACCCACATCCGACTTCCAACCCGCAGACACGGCCAATTGTGTCTGTAGGGATGCCTGACCAAGCTGGAGGTAACACGGGGATTTGAACCAGCGAGCCCCCCATGTTGGTAGGCAACGGAATAGACCCTCACAATATGTGGGCCCTCACAGTGTTTTTTTTTTCAATCAATTGTTCTTTTATTGCACTTTTGTATCTGTTTTACTTCCTTGCTTGGTTTTAGCGTGAAGCCCTTTGAGATTTTCCTTTTAAAGGTCCAATTTGTGATTTATTTGACCACCTATGACATTTACCCAATTTCCCCTCGGGGATGAATAAAGTGTTCTGATTCTGATTCTGATCTACATACATAATTGAACAGTTTGAGTTATAGATGGAAGATAAAGCATTTTTGCCTTCCTCATCAAATGGTAATGAAAATATGAATCTGTTTTACTTCAATTTTTACAACCGCTACCGATGTGAATAAACCTTGCACAGCATCAGAAAATATGATAAATTCAGATTTAGTTGTTGTTTAGTGTTAGTCCTAGTATTAAGAGACCTGTCAATCAATCTGGGAGCAATAGCATCGTCCGTTTGGTAGCAGGACAACCATTTCATTTTTATTTCAGTTAAGGATTGTACCTTTAAAGAAAAGTGCATTATAAATAAAATGCATTATTATTGTTATCATCATTATTATTATTACTAGTCATTCACTTGTCCATTTCAACACTATGGCGTGTGCCGGGGGTTTTGCTAAGTTACTGTATAGTCACTGGACTCCCTTCCCGTTTGGGCCCATTACATTATAATCGGTGGTGCAACTGGCACAACTTCAGCGTGGTCCCGATGCCATCAAGTATCCCCCTCTGTTTTCCCTCCTCACCGCGCCTGCAGTCCTCCTGCCCGCCGTGGTAGGCGTTACCATGGTAACCCGCAGCAGACGAAATAGAAGGGGACTGTTGACTGATGGTTTTGGACTTTCCGGGGCTCGACACGTGGTTATATGTATAACAACCCGCCGCTGATAAATACGGCCAGTTCCGGTTCCCCTGAGCTGTCCCCCGTGCCAAAGAGACGAATCCCAGAACATAAATAAATAAATAGATAAATAAAAAAGAGAGGGATTTTGTTTTGGGTGAGGGAGATTGGAATTTCAAGGAAACTTGAGTGCATGTTGTAGACTCTCTCTCTCTCTCGCTCTGTTACTCTGCTGTCATTTCTCCATTATTCTTCATCTCTTTCTTCTTCACTTCTGGTTGTCATTCTGTTTTTTCACCTGTCTCTTTTCCATCCCTGTGTGTGTGTGTGTGTGTGTGCTCTGCAGCTATTGCAAGGTAAATCTAAAAGCGTGTCCACGTGCCGGCATAGGTGAGGCGAGGCACTCACCCTGTCACTTCTGATGACAATCCATCTGTTTTTAACTGCACAGATGGATGCAACTCCCAGAGCTGCCTTACACACACACACACATGCATGCAAATGCACACACACACACACTATTTATTTGGAATTACTTCAAATACACTACACAGTAACAGTCATATTAAAGAATCTTTATACTATTTTTCATTTTTTTACATATTTTGTGGTTCAGCGCCACACCGCTTCAGCTTCCTTCAGTGCTTTCTTACCTCGGATTAGCTTTCCATTTCAAATCTCTATCTCCATTTCAAATCTCTCTCTCCATTTCCTTCCTCTTTTGCACGTGAGGGGGGGGGGGGAATTACAAGGGAACATGTGCACTTCTCCATGCTCGTTTCACACCTCGCGGGGGAAGCATCATGATTGACAGTGCTTGTATCAGAGTCTCCTACGGAGATCTCCACAGGACATCTTCCCTCAGCCTGTTGTAGACTCGCTCTCTCTCAAACACATACATACATATGCACATGTACACACCTAGGCGAAGCGCTTTCTGCTCTCTTGCGTCAATATCCTCTGGCATATGTACTCTGAAAAAAGTAAAAAAGACCAAAATATCTTAAGATACTGTATTGTATATGCTCACATGTGAGCCCCACAAAAGAGCTGGGCTGTCTTGTAATCTATCCGTCCATTTATTATCCAAGCCACTTATTCTGCTCTCAGGGTCGCGGGGATGCTGGAGCCTATCCCAGGAAGGCATTGGGCGGCAGGCGGGGAGACACCCTGGACAGGCCGCCAGGCCATCACAGGGCCGACACACACACACACACGCACACAAATCCACACCTAGGGACTATTTAGTACGGCCGATTCACCTGACCTACATGTCTTTGGACTGTGGGAGGAAACTGGAGCCCCCAGAAGAAACCCACGCAGACATGGGGAGAACATGCAAATCGCACACAGAGGACAACCCGGGGGCTCGAACCCAGGACCTTCTTGCTGTGAGGCGACCGTGCTAACCACTGTGCCGCCCCATGTAAACTACGTTCTACTGATATAGGTTACCAAGAATAGCGCCATGTTCAGTTTACGAGTCATTTCCCGCCAATTGTTTACCAGCAGGGAGAATGACTGCCGCGAGTTGAGCAAAGACTGAGTCTGTAGCGTCAAGTTAAAGTCAGCGGTAAGGGAAAAGTCACGGTTGGCGTTGTGGCGAGCGGTATAGAGGGGTCAAGGACACTGTGAGCAGCAGCGTGTTGTGTTGAAAAAATGCAGGGTGTGTCATCCAACGCTCGCTGGCAATGACTTATTCAAAGAGCACTCCAGACTGCTGCTTATTCTCCAAATTAAACATGGCGAAGCCTGTTTCACAAACACAGTCACATGCATGAAACCCCTCTTCCAGCAGAGGCGAGGAGAAAGACCTGAGCCCCTTTCAGAAGCGGCTAAGAAGAGCTGAGGGAAAATCCACACGCATGTTTGCACCTGCTGCTTTTTTTCCATTATGTCTGTGTTCACATAGTGTTATTACTCACCCGTCTGTTCGTCTGTCAATCAATCTGATTGTGTGCGTCTGCAGCTGGATGTGGAGCGCACTATGCGGTGTTTTTGGTGGAGGATTTGTTTTCCTCTTGGTTTTTCCCCTGGTTGGAAAGTATTCCTGCTCCGTCAGAAGTCAGGAGTTTCAGCTCTGCGGAGCCTCATTATCCCAAATACTATGACTTCAGCCAAACATGCAGAGAGCACCGGGACGTCTCCACACCTTCTCCGGCTCTGCTGTTTTACAACCTCTCTGCCCCCCCACCCCATCGCCCTCCCCTTCATCAGTATACTGTCACTCACTCATTACTAATTAACTCAATCACTTATTTATTCATTCACTCATATTCGTTCACACACTCATATTGCTAATTGACGCAATCGCTCACTCACTCATGTTACTAATTGGCTCACTCTTTCATTCACTCAGTTCTTCTCTCGCACGCTCGTATGGCCCACAACCCTCCCGAGGAGCCCATTAACCTCCCCAGCGAAGCCAGCGGTGCTGGGATGAGAGTCTCAACCTCCTCCCGTCTCCTCGTCCTTTAACCAAGGACTCATCAGGAGTTTGTGGTGGAGCGAGAAACACCGCCTGGCGGTTTGGGGGAAACGGAGGCATTCTCAGAGGGGCCCGGCTGAAACAGAAGAACGGATGGATCTGAAGTCTCTCTTCCATCAGGCCCCGTGACCAGCTCCCAGCCAGGGGAGGGATGTCAGTCATTCAGAAGATTACATGTTTTTCTTCTACACTCACACATGCATGTGAGAAGACACAACATACTGACATGCACATATACACATGCAGACACACATATCCGCATGCACATAAATAAATCAACACTTAATCATACTCTTGTGTTGTACATTGTCAAATTACAGAGTACGTTTTTTTATCCTGTTATATTTTGTCAGCTTCTCTAACGGTAAATTTATTCATCAGGTTTTAAAAAGGTGACACTGGTAGCCACAATTTTCTTTTTCTGTTTTGATTTCTCAAAGAAAACAACAAAAACAACGTTAAACTAGCCAGGGTTGGGCGTCCGGGTGGCGTGGCGGTCTATTCCGTTGCCTACCAACACAGGGATCGCCGGTTCGAATCCCCGTGTTACCTCCGGCCTGGTCGGGCGTCTCTACAGACACAATTGGCCGTGTCTGCGGGTGGGAAGCCGGATGTGGGTATGTGTCCTGGTCGCTGCACTAGCACCTCCTCTCAGGGGGAATAGCGTGATCCTCCCACATGCTATGTCCCCCCACACGCTATGTCCCCCTGGTGAAACTCCTCACTATCAGGTGAAAAGAAGCGGCTGGCGACTCCACGTGTATCGGAGGAGACGCGGTAGTCTGCAGCCCTCCCCGGATTGGCAGAGGGGGTGGAGCAGTGACTGGGACGGCTCGGAAGGGTGGGGTAATTGGCCAAGTACAATTGGGGAGGAAAGGGGGGGGGGAATTACTTTTTTTTTAAAAAAAGAAGCTAGCCAGGGTTCACAATCCAAGACACTGCTGCAAAAGCCGCTATTAAAGCGTCCAACAGACATTTTAGTTGGGTTGTTATTGTTGTATTGTTGGCACAGCTGCTCAATTAAGGTTCCCCATGAAAGGAGCCGTGAGCCTAGGCTGTTGATATGGATGGATGCGATGGAAGTTCCTAGTTTTACATAATAGAGCACAGCAGGTCCTTGATTCCCCTTTGTTTGTCCACAGTTTGCTCCTTTGAAGCCTCAGTGCAGCCCAAGGTCACACTTAAACTCCGTCTCCCTCTTCTTCCCGGTGAAAGCTTCGCTGTAATTTATTGGATTGTTCTAATGAAATGGACTGGTGGGTGTTAGTTCCACACTTTTAAGACATATGCGTGTTTCCCTTCATAAAGAAGCCCAAGGTTACCGGGCTTTGAATCCCTTTCACGTTCATGTATCACACACACACACACACACACACACACACACACACACACACACACACACACACACACACACACACACACCCCTACCCCTCTAAAGTGAGCGTACATCTGTGTATTTGTGTGCCTGCCTGGGTTGTACAGGCTGTGTGTGTGTGTGTGTGTGTGTGAGACAGAGACCGCCTCACACACTCGAACACAATCAAGACTGCAAAAATAATTTGTTCTCAAGATGAATTAAAGTCAAGACAAAGGCTATTCTTACAAGTTACCATGGGTTACCAAGCGCTCTGAGAATAATCATGTTGCTATGCGATTTGACAGCGGGGGGGTGGGGGGTGGGCTCGAGGGGGTGGTGGTGGTGGTGGTGGTGGTGATTTGGAGGCCTTGAGAGCTGCTCCTTTTCTGCAACTTGATGGTGTGGGAGTTACTCACCTCATTGTTCCAGTGCTGGATAATAGCCGTCTTACCATCTGTTCCAACTGCAACCATCTTATCATCATTATCGTTTGCTGTCGGACAAGCTAATGAGAGGGTCACGCCAGTCACATGTGAAAAGGTCCTCTCTCCGTGGCAGGCTGCGTCCAACCCACACAATCAGTCAGTCTTTTTGTCAACAGTTTTAGCAAACACAGTTGCTTGCTCGATCAGTTGATTGCTCTTGGCATTGGCGAGTAAAACTGCAAGGGAAGGGGTGGTGGTGTGTGGTTGGGGGGGGGCGGTTGCACAGATTGACTTGCTGTGCTACTGGAGAGTCGTAGTTACACGATCCAATAACACATGGCTTTTAATTCCAGATGGTCCTGAAGAGGTTTAGGTTCCTGGTTCACTGTAAATGGTTTGGCTTCACTTGTGCTCTCCTGTGATAGAAAGTGGAGGTTGATGATGGGCGGCAACAGGCTTGGCTGGTGATGAAGGTTGCGGTGGATAGGAGACACGGTGATGTTAATGATGAATACCTTCACATGCACACCAATACTCCAGTAGTTGGCAGCAATCGGGTAAAGCTGTATTTTGATTAATTAAAGCATTAATGTGGTTTGAAATAATGATCTGTTTAATATTTGGTTGGCACAGTCCTGGAGCGAGTTATTGTGGATTATTTTCTCCTCCCGACTTTTCTTTCACTCTGTGTATTTTATGGACTACATCACTAGTCCTCGCACTACGCTGCATTCTTTGTTCGTATTGATCAAAATAACTTCCTGTTCACCACGACTGATGACCTTTCACGTGCAAAAGTAGCCCAACAAGGATGTATACACACTAAAGCTGCACAATATGTCAATACAATGTGGATCTGGTGATCGGAGACTAGATGAGCTGTGGGATTGTGGGTCTGGTAATCTGGTGATATCATTTAAATGTTGTCACTCCCTGGCCTTAAAGGCTGCATTACAGTAAACTGACAATTTTCTGAACTTATTCCACTGTTTTAGTCAAATTAAAGATGAATGTCTCTACCTGCTTGGTCATCATGTCCACATTACTAATGACCATTTATCGGTGTTTTCTGCTGTGTAAATATTTTCTGAAAGGACCAATAGTCATCCACAGAATATCCTAGAATTACTGATATTCAGTCAAAAAAAATTGTGTATTATCACGTACACCAAAAAATTAAAAGATTAAACACAAATCTAGGTGCCTTAATTGTGTTGTACTCAATCTGGCTTTGACCTTACCTCGATAAAGTGTACATAACTGTTTCTTGATTTGGGCGAATGCCTTTATCGATTTATGATCAGATTGTTAGTCAGCATGTAAACGGACCATGGTAGAGAGTAAAAAGATGGCGGTTTTGGTGGCGATAAGCTGGTGTGATATCAGTGGTAAGGGTGGAACTAGTGGTGGGAGTGATGATGACAACGCTGTGTGACAACACAGGATGACGGTGACAGCGGACTCTGTGACGACTGTCGTCATGACAACGATGATGACGGCAGGGGGGGTGAAAACGCGGGCAGTGTTAATGCCTTTATACACCGGGGACGTGACGAATAAACGACACGAAAAAGCGAAATACTCGCCTGTGAATATTTCTCAAAACTATTCATACCGGCAGCAATATGAATTTGTCGCAAATACGGGAGGGGGGCGGCTCAACCCGTGGGTTCAGACTCTTCCTTTTCCCTTCGGGGTCGCGGGGGGACCCCCGCCCGTCCGGCTCCCACCGGGAGTACTTCCTCCGTTGCGGTGCGCCGCGACCGGCTCTGGGTCGGCAAGGGTTGCCTTGCTACCAACTCTACTACATCCAAAAGTAAAGTACATAAACTACTCACTGTCCTGACAGCCTAGTTGTTTGGCAGTGCTCCTCCATACGCTGTCCTTGAGTTCGTTGTCTTTACAATTGTTTGAGTCCTTTGCCATATAATACAGGGTGATGTGAAACACAAAACAATCAACATGTCCGCCATTGTCACTAGGAGTTGTGACGTAACGTCCGTTCCGAGCAACGTGATTGGTTGACGCCTTTACACAGTAAAACGGTGCCAGAGGTCCCCAAAGCAAAATGGCATATTGAATTGCATGAACTGAATAAAAACATATAGCAATAACAATGCTTGAATTATTTTTGCATTGCAATTTGACACAATTCGAAATAAATCCCACAGCATTTATGATGCCTGATTTTTATTTTTTGCACTGCATTTTGACACTTGTTGAAAAAAAGCAGCAATAACAATGCTTGATATTTTTTTCTGTGCTACATTCATAGTTTATTGCAACCTATATTTCGATTGAAAACAGAATTCCAGCATTAACAATTCGAAACACAAATATTCACCTTCCAAAAATACAGTTCTAAAATATTCGGTTGTCGCACAAATTCAGGTTGCTAAAATTCGGGTCTTAAAATTCAGGTTGTCAGATCCGCGTATCACAGGAAGAGCAATAGATTGCCGATGGAACTGATAGCAGCAGAGACACGCTGCACGGACACTGTTTCAAGTTCCGGTGGCGACGGGATTGTGTGGGAGCTACAGGTGGAAGCCGAAGAGAAGATGAACCAAGCGGTGAGTTAACTTATCAGCAGGACAGTAGGATATATTTTAATGTACTGTTGCTGTTACTGTTACTGTTACTATACATTTATGGTATAATATGGTAGTCATTCATTATACTATGAAGAGCGAATCTAAGTTTTGTTGGGGGATTTTTTGTGGCTAGCTAGCTAGCCTTCACTGTCACGTGGTTTATAACCAGTCTGGCTAACGGACCACTCTCAATGAAATCAGTGTAGGCTTAATGTTAAAAATCGACCTCGTTCCGAGAAAAAAAAGTACGTCGCTTTTTCGCCGTTGTGATATACGCGTGGTGTGTGAAAGTACTCATGACGAAAACAACAGTTCAAAAAAAATATTCACATGCGAATTAGAAAAACCCACCTCCGGTGTGTGAAGGCCTTAGTGAGTGGCGGTAACCGCGGTGGCGGTAACAGTAGTCAGGCTTATAATCAGGACTTCAGAGGGCCGACGTTTCGCCGTACCATCTCCGTCCTCTGGGCACCAGAAGTGTGAGAGCCTTCAGGAGGGAGCGGGAGCCGGATTAGAAGGAGACGGTGGGAGCCCATCAACAATTTCCTCTGATTCCCTCGGAGCTCAGCGGAGACTTCCTCTCCAAGAAGGGGCGGCCGGCAGCGTGAAATTTCCAGATTGAAACTGATCTCTGGGATAAATCGACAGCATGGAGGAGGATGATAAAATGGGGGGGGGGGGGGAGTGGGGAATCTACTTTTCTTTCTCACACACACACACACACACACACACACACACACACACAAACCCCATTTAAACACGCGTGAACGAAAGTGTGTGATGTGCTAATTGTATTCAACCTCTTTCATTTTGTCTCTGATTTCAAGAATTAGCCATCTCGGTGGGAATGGTAAAAAAAATGAGCTACAATAGTTAATAATAACACTCTTAAAATTGAAAATGGGTGTACTTTGAAAACTCGCCACCATACTGTTGAAATTTTATAGCTCCTTTGCAGAGGTCGTTATTCAACGCATAATTGAGCTGGACAGATATCGGGTACCACGGTACAACAACAAGACCTTTTTCAGGACAACGTGTGCGTGTGTGTATGTGTGTGTGTTATGAACATGCCGCTGTCCCTGTTTGGTAGGTATAGCGTGTAGCCTTTGTGAAGCCTGGCTGTGCACAAATACCAAGCTGAGAGTGACTGTTGAACTTTGGAAATGTCAGCTGGCGCTCCTCACAGACGGTGCTATCAGTGCTTCCCTCGGTGTCCTCCCACCTTCCACGCCTGCACCTCCTGAAAACTTTCTCTGTGCTAAGGACAACCTGAGACCAGCAAGACAACCCCCCCCCCACATCTTTTGAGACCAAGTCTAGTGTGTAAGGGGCGGTTGTGGGTGGGTTAATGTGACCAGCCAGAAACTCAGAATGAACCCTGTTAGCGTTCAACAAGCATTAGATCTCAGCATCCCTGTAAAAGTGGCTTGCTCCCGTTCAGTGCACTGGTGCTATACATGATGCTGTAACATGCTAAGCAGCTCTATAGCAGGAGCAACAAATACCTCGCTAATACTGTTATTACTGTTTACCCCCTCTTCCCCCCTTTTTGCCATCCCTCCTGGGGAATGTAAAACAGCCTCTCCCTCATCCCCAGTGGCTTTATGCCTTTCTCTCTCGTTCTCTCTCTCTCTCTCTGTCTCGTCACATGGAGGCCCTGGAGCCAGACACAGCAGAGGCTCACAGGGGCGCGACAGTGTCCCCATAGCATACCATATTGCTATATGTGTGTCTTTATGTATGTATGTATGTATGTATGTATGTATGTATGTATGTATGTATGTATGTATGTACTATCTGATGAACCCTCCTCATACATGTTTTCTTGACATGCTGTTGTGCAGCAGTTCACTGTGAGGCAGCAGTATGCGATTTGATCGCCCTGGGCCCTTTGAGAATGCCACTTCAGAGGAATGCAAAGCAAAACATATGCATGCGTTATGTGCATATCTGCAGAACGTGGCATCTTTAACACTAGCAGCTATGAAGCTCACGGTGCAGTGGCTCAACACGAGGATGAGCGAGGAGCCCCGCTATTCAGCCGTCTCTAATTAGCTTACGCACAAGATCTGATGCTATGGGGTCATCTGGAATGAGGTTTGTAATGTTCACCTTCTCATCACGTCCCTCAATGATTTTCATTTTGCAAAACTTCTCACCTCGGAGATGTGTGGCGGGGTGTATGCGTGTGTTCAAACTGCTCACTGGATCGTGAAGCTACGCGACACGTAACTACTCTTGTGGTACAAAACGTGCAGCCATGTTTTTTCTTTTTTCTTTTTTTTACTTTTTTTGTGAAAAAGCAGTGTGTGGTGTTACCTGCTCTGCTGAGCAAACAAACCAAACAGACGATCCGTTGGTCCTCGGAGTAAGAAACTCGGTTCTCCAGTAACTCTCGTGTCAAATGGTGATGCCAGCCTCTCCTCCCACATATCTCAGTAAAACCTTCATCTGCAGTTCCAAACAGAAATCCCTCACCTCCTCTCGCCCTTTTCTTTTCTCTCACAGATTCCAGACCTCTGGGGGTTCTTTTAGAAAGCTCTTGAGTGCCCCCCTGTGTTCATATTGCTTGCTCATTTCTGTACAACGCTCTGTGTCTGTGTGTATGTGTGTGTGTGTGTGTGTGTGTGTGTGTGTGTGTGTGTGTGTCCTGCAGTCGCAACATGAGTGAACGGGGAAAATCTGGATCGATAGTCACGTGAGGTGAGCGCGTTAGCCCGTTGAGGATACCCTGTAGCGGTTGGTGCTTGCTGTGCAACCGGGAAGACTCTGTTGGTGTGAAAGATGCTCGTATGGTCCTTTTGTATGCTGTCAGTTTGAATCACTGTGATTATGTCCTCTGAGGTTCAGTGAGGGCGCAGAAGGCAAGAGGAGGTTTCCCACTCAAAAATAATCTCATGCTATCACCTTTGCTATGCACTATGTCTGAGTGTGTGTGTGTGTGTGTGTGTGTGTGTGTGTGTGTGCGTGTGTGTTTGTGCGTGCGCGCGCACGTGTGCATGTGCGCCTGCAGACATTGGTGTGTGTGCATGTGTGAGTCTGCACTTGTCATCCACACGACACCAAGTTGTGCACATGCATACATGCACATGAAACAGCTGGATGAAATGATTCAAAGTGTCTCCAGGCAATGATATAATACTGTCATCTCTGTGCCATGCGAGTGATACGCGTGCCCTGCGCAAGCCAGCTAAACTATTGAGAATGACAGCGTGTCATTTCCTGTCTTTTCAGGAAGTGCGCTGAACCTGACGTGCCGGGCATTCTTCGGCTACAGCGGCGATGTCAGCCCGCTCATCTACTGGATGAAAGGGGAGAAGTTCATCGAGGACCTGGATGAAGAGCGAGTCCAGGAGAGCGACATCAAGTAAGTGACTTGGAGTAACGCAAAAGACTTCGCTGACATGTGCCATCACACCCGAGGGTTTGAATTACTCTTACAAACATTACTTATTCCTAACCAACCATTATGTGTTATAAATCTTTTAGAATATGTTTAAAGTCTACAAATGCACTAGGGTACTGAGGCCAGGATAACCAGTGGGGGGCTCCTGTCTCGGTCCAACATGATGCAATGGACTCTGGTGCGAGCTTTGTTGAACTCCTCTGAAAATGTCGAGTGTGCCAGTTTCCGTCTGATAGTAAAAGCCCGGGGTTTCTGTTGCTCGAACCAAAAGCCCTCTTTCATCACTCCTCTTTAGCATACCAAAGACAAACGTAACCGCCGCCTGATTGTCAGCACTGGGAGCGCCGACAAAGTCGATCTGTTGGCCTGTCAAGCGCTGCCTCTGTCTGCATCACGGATCGCTTTTTATAAAGCCGCTGTAAACAAGCCCCTGTCCGGTTTGCTTACTTTGTAATTTAAGCGTGTCCCGTCCCAAATGATTTGTGCTGGAAACGGCTGTACTGAATTCAGTTCGGCTCGCCCCTTCTGCTGTCCTCTCCAGCCATACGTAGGAATGAGTCGGCGTGTGCATCATCAGCTCTGCGGTATAACTTGGTTCAAACGAGGCCATTTTGTCACGGCGAAGTGGGTCCAACAGGCCGCTCCCATTCAGGGGTTGTCAGGGCATTTAAAAACAAGTCCATTTCCATGTGTATTCCTCCCCACGGTGTTACACATTTAAACAAGTCCATTCCCTGGCCTGTGTGCATGTTTCCCATTAGAGGCCAGCCGCTGTTTGCAGAGACTGCAGCTCTGGGGAGACAGCCCTGTCAGATGGTTAACAACCACCATTTTTCACACCGCCACCGCTATCAGTATCAGCCTCACCGCAGCCACCTATAGCAGCATGTAGATGGACCACGGGGAGCTGGGGAGGAGGGAGACGAAAGCAAGGAGAGAGACGAAGGGAGTGCAGGAGGGAGAGAGACTGAAAAAGAGGGAGAGAGATAGCCAAATAAGGGGCGTGTGTGTGTGAAGGGGGGGGGGGTTATGGGCCGATCACATCTACGGAAAAGTGTATGAGGATTCATGTGGCGAGTCACTTTTGGATAAAGGTTATGATGTCATGTATTGAATGCTACGTTAGTTTGCCATGCCATGCTGGTTAGCTAATATTATGTAACTTAAAGCTGAACTGTGGGGTTCTCATAATTTCATTCGTGCAGATGTAGAGTATGTTGTTAGCCCCCACTGAGTCTGTTGACTAAAGTTATTAACATCCAAGATGTTTGGAAAATCTTCATTTTAGGTATTTAGAAGGCTGCAGTGTTTACATCAGGATTTCAGCACAGCGGCTTGGAGAGCACGCTCCAATGATGTTCCGGTACGGTGACCCACTTTGCTCAGGAGCGCTACTAGAGGCCAAGTTTGTCTTTAACGTCATCAAGTCATACAGAAACATTAATATCAAGTCCTGTATGGTGGCTGACAGAAAAAAAAATCTGCATCTTTTATTCATTTTGTTTGTCTGCTCAAACCCATGTTGTAGAGCTACGGGTTGGTGGGCACAGCGCAAAATGAGGGACTCCTCCATTTTGGATTTCGTCAAGGTCATCCCAAAACATTTGTAATGCCTGATTCACAGGTAAAAGTTCATCACTGTTGAACTTTTTTTTTTAAAAGCCAAGGGGCGAAATTGAATCTCATCTGGAAATGACGCTATTAGTTTGCCTTTATCGCAGGGTTTTGAATGGCAGTGTACGATAGGTGAGGCAAATCTTCACACACTTCTGTAAATGTGACCTCCCCCTTCGTAGATGAAGTCAGTGAGTAGGAAGCTAAACGAGACGACTCTGTGATAGTGAGTTTGCACTGCAAACTCACTATCACAGAGTCGTGATATCAGCAGGACATAAAAACCAATCGCATTTGAACCAGGACCACTGCTCATCTAACTCATTCCTCAACCCCCCCCCCATCCTAACTATCCCACCCCCACCATCACCCATGCCAGGATTCCCCCACCATTCAGCTGAGAGGTCATCTGCTCAATAATTCAATCTGGTATTTCATGCGGTGAATCAATAATGTATTTGATCATGCATTCTTTATTGTCTGAGCTATTCTGCATCTCAGCTTTACGTCCATGAAGACAATGAGAGGGAGAGATTAACCGGGGGGGGGATGCACATATACGATCCTCTGCTTGCTTCAAGGCAACAAAGCATTTAGCCGATCCACTGGACACGGTTGTGTGTCTCTCAAGTTTACATCAGGCCAGTGCCCACACACTCTCAGTTTGCCTTCTTTATTACTAATGCATCAGCAGCCGAACTGGAGGCCAGAGAGGAGCTCTCATACCACGAGCTAAGAACTTGTGCAGGCGTCTATTTACCCAACCCGAAGCCTATTGATCTGAAGGAGCTCATTTCTATGGAAACAGGAACCCATAAATTCTCATTTGCTCAGGCCGGGACAGGGCTATTATTGTTATCATAGCATGCATGACTGGACATTAGTATAGCATGCAAAGGATTAATAAATTAGCAAACTAGATCTGGCTCGGCATAGTAAAGGATGTGATCAATATTTAATTGACCCGGTCCGATACTGTTGGTGGTTTACAGGTGGACATTGGATTGAATTAATAAAAAGGAATAGAAAAGTTAGAAATTGATCACTGAATGAGCAAACACAGTGGGTTTGCGTACCCTGAATTGAGAGAGAGGGCTGAAAAGATGCGGCTGTAGTTGAGAGAAAAACTGACTCCGCTGAGCGTCTCTGGCCAGATAAAGCCAAACGGCCAAAAGTCCAACCAAGGGCTTTATAAAGGGCTTTGTAAAGAATTACGCGGACCTCCACAAATTCTACAGCATGAACAACTCTGTCCCATAAGTAGGCCAAATCCTGCAATGGATTCAGCCTTAGCTTCTGTAGGCCTGCCCAATTAACCAGTCTGCCCAGGTGTTTGTGTCTGCAGGGGTCTGCCGTTCAGATCTCCATCTGGATGTTGTGTCTCCTGTGCCTTGTTACCCCTCTAGTTAAAAGATAATTCTGTTTTTTTTTTGTTTTTTTTTTGTTTTGTTTTTTTTTACAACCTGTGTTTTATTTTGGGAATTTTTGCCGCTGTGCATATCAATTACGATATCATTTAACTCATCGTTTTCATTTTGGAGATTTTAGACACATGACCACCGCCAGACTCGGCTTTACAACTGCAGTGTTAATTTTGACAGCAAATTTTGATTTAGTTTTAGTCATAGTCTTTTGACTAAAATGCCATGTAGTGATAGTGATATTTTAGCCATCTGAATTGTTTTGGTTTTAGTTTCATTTTAGTTGACTAAATATAAGATTTGTCGACTAAAATCTAACGGGTTTGGTTAAAGTGTATTATTTATTTGTTGCTCTTGAATTTCCAAACTCATTATATTATACTCCAGGCAGAAACATCTGTTAACCGGTTATTATCGAATGGTTTTAAGGTTTGACCATGCAATACAGACACAGATTTAACAGTTGTGATATGAAACATGTCTTTATTTATCTTAAAATCAAATAAAACCAAGTCTCGTGTAAAAGAAACAAGAATATTGCCTTGCTTTTTCACAGAAGACCATCTCAGAAAATAACAAAACAATACCAATGAGCATTGGGCCTGCTCTCCCATATGCATTGTTTATAACAACGTCATATGACATTCTTAATTCTTTCAATTCTTTCGTCTTCAAGATGGCGCCGGGGGATGGCAGCCTCGGTACAGCACTCTCTAGTACTTTGCTTGTTTTTGTTTATTCTCTATGTGTCCGATTACTCAAACCTGATTATTTTCACTAGAGAAGAACTGCTAAACTTTAGGCAGTTAACTCCAAATAATTTTTCACCAGTTTTAACAAACCCAGAAAGTGTATTTGGAGATCTTAGTTGGAGGAACAGCGGCTCTTAGTGAGACATGGAGGTGATGCAGACAGGGGAAGCACGCCGGTGCGCTGGTGAGGCTCCATTAGCGGGGATTTTGACCTGTACTCCCAGCGATTCACCTGGCAAATCTCTGCTCCACGCCCAGCAAAATGGACGAGCTGCTTCGTCTTAACGGGACGAACGAGGACTTTGCATGTTCTGTTGTCCTTTGTTTCACTGAAACCTGGCTCAACGAATGCACCCCCGACAGTGGATTACATCTGCCAGGCTTCCACCTACACCAGTGGATCGCATTACGGCGCTATCGAGAAAAGCGAGGGACGCCGGAATTCGCTTCTACATAAACGGAGGTTGGTGTACAGATGTCACCTTGTTAAGTGAATACTGCAGCCTGAACTTGGAGTCATTGTTCATAAACTATAAGCCATTTTATTCACCGAGGGAGGTTTCATCCTTCATCCTGGTCGGTGTTTACATCCGACCCCAGGCCAGCATGAATGGTGCACTACAAACCAGCTTGGAACAAAAACATACAGACTCACTTTTCATAATCCTTTGGGACTTTAACAGAGCAAAATTAAACCACAAACTACCAAATTACAGAGAGCATATTAATTGTCCCACCAGGGAAAATAACACACTGGACCACTGCTACACAAGTCTTAAAGCTGCGTATCTGTCCCCTGGGCAGCTTTTGGGCACTCTGATCACTGCTTGGTTCATCTTATTCCAACCTAATGGCAGAAACTAAAATCTGCAAAGTCTGTGGTTAAAACAGTGAAGAAATGGAGTAGTGAAGCAAAGCAGGAACTGCAAGACTGTTTCGACTACACCGATTAGAGTGTATTTGAAGTGGCAACTGGCAACCTGGATGAACTAAATGACACTGTGACATCGTACATCAGCTTTTGTGAAGACGGGTGTGTGCCTACCAAGACCTTCTGCACATACAAAAATAACAAGCCATGGTTCACAGCCAAACGAAGACAACTTTGGCCGGCCAAGCAGGATGCCTACAGCAGTGGGGATAAAGCCCTATATAAGCAGGGAAGAAATTCACTTACAAAAGAGATCAGAGTGGCTAAAATAAGCTACACTGAAAAGCTGTATTGCAGGTTTTCAGCCTATGACCGTGTGTTACTGTGGAGGTGCCTGCAAGACATCACAAACTACAGAAGACCATTCCTCCTTGCTGAGGAAAAGACCTGGCTGATGACCTGAATGTCTTCTATTGCAGGTTTGTGAGAGCCAAATTCACACACCTCACCCACTCCAGCCCAATGACAGCAGCCCTCATCACACCTCTGGCAGCCCCCCTACTCTCCCGTCAATACTCAGGCTGCACTCAAGATACATGCAGAGAATGTGAACCGGCTTTTCCAGAGACAGAACACCAGGAAAGCACCTGGTCCAGACAGTGTCTCCTCATCCTGTCTTAAAGCCTGTGCTGACCAACTGGCTCCAATCTTCATGCAGATCTTCAACAAATTCCTGGGGCTGTGTGAAGTTCCCGCCTGCTTCAAACGCTCCACCATCATCCCAGTCCCTAAGAAACCCTCCATCACAGGACTGAATGACTACAGGCCTGTCACTCTGACATCTGTGGTCATAAAGACTTTCAAATGACTGGTGTTGGCCCACCTGAAGAACATCACAGGACACCTGCTGGACCCCCTGCAGTTTGCCTACCGGACAAACAAGTCAGTGGATGATGCAGTCAACATGGGACTGCACTACATCCTGCAACACCTTGACTGCCCTGCGATAGTTTTTTTTTTTTTGTGGACTTCACCTCGGCGTTCAGCACCATCATTCCTTCCAGAAATCCTCTCCTCCAAACTCTCCCAGCTCACTGTATCCCCCGCCATCTGTCAGTGGATCACCAGTTTCCTGACAGGCAGGAAACAGCAGGTGAGGCTGGGGGAAGCCCCTTCTGGTATATGAACAGTCAGCACTGGTGCTCCCCAGGGAGGTGTTTTCTCTCCACTGGTCTTCTCCCTCCACACCAACAATTACACCTCCAAGGACCCAGCTGTTAAATTTCAGAAGTTTGCAGATGACACGACAGTCATCGGACTCATCCAGAATGGCAATGAGTCTGTATATCGGTGGGAGGTTGAGCGGCTGGTGCGCTGGTGTAGTCAGAACAACTTGTAGCTGAACATGCTCAAGACTGTGTAGATGATAGTGGACTTTAGGAGACACCCCTCAGCACTGCTCCCCCTCATAATATCCAACAGCCCTGTGTCAACTGTGGAGACCTTCAACTTTCTGGGAACTACCATTTCCAAAGACCTGAAGTGAGATACCAACATCAACTCCATCCTCAGAAAGTCCCAGCAGAAGATGTTCTTTCTGTGGCAACTGAGGGAATTTGGTCTGCCACAGGAGCTGTTGAACCAGTTCTACACCACAGTCATTGAAACGGTTGTTCCCTCTTCACATAAAGGGAACTATGATATGTGAAGAGGGAACGACCATCTCTGAACGGGGGGGGGGGGGGGGAGTACATCTGTCGCCATATGCTGTGATTGCAACCATTCTCAAATCCTCTGTGAATAGTACACATTACCATTGAAACTCTAGTTAATGCTCACAGCAGTTTGCATATGAAACCAATTGTTGTTCTCGGTTGTTATGCCACTGTATTGTTTATAAGGGTGGGGATACCTGCAGATAGTTGAGACTGAAAAGGTCACTTAGATGAGTGATGAAACGTTTCTCTAGATAAATGTTGTGTCCAGATGAACCGATTCAACTTTCTATGGTTTTCTTACCTGGATTATAGAGCATGCATAAAGACATTAGTCTACAATGTTAACTACACACACAAATGTACAATTGTAAATACACATACAACTGCTCTATGCTGGTTTCTAATTATTGCTGTTATTGTTGTGGTTGTAACATAGGTTTACAATATAGTATGTCGTTTTGAGGTGGATGATAGTTGAATATGTAGTGTATACTTCTGGTATATTAGATGATCTAGTGTAATATAGTGAGAGTATATAGCGTTGTATATGATGGGAAATCTGATATATGATTCGCATATTTGATTTGTCAAAGGTTTAACACTGCATGCCCTTCGTGATGCAACCCTCCCCATTTATCCCCAATTTCCCCATATACCCAATTTCCCCTCGGGGATGAATAAAGTATTCTGATTCTGATTATCTGGGCTTGGGACCGGCACTAAGAATGCACTGGCTTGTGCATCCTCAGTGGGTTTTTTCATTGGGAGTGACGAAGAAGGACAGGATTAGGAACGAGTATATTAGAGGCACAGCTCAGTTTGGACGGTTTGGAGACAAAGCAAGAGAGTCAGGCTTGAGATGGTTTGGACACATGCAGAGGACAGCTGCTGGGTGTATTGGGAGAAGGATGATGAATATGGAGCTGCCAGGGGAGAGGAAAAGAGGAAAGCCAAAGAGGAGGTTTATGGATGTGGTGAGAAAGGACATGCATGTGGCTGGGGTGACAGAGGAAGATGCAGAGAACAGGAAGAAATGGAAACGGATGATCTGCTGTGGCGACCCCTAACAAGAGCAACCAAAAGTAGTAGTAGTAGATATGATGGGCATGATGGGTTGTGGAGTTGGTGTATGGTATATGGTTTAGTGTATGAGCAATAGAGTATATAAGCAACATATATTGTATATTATAAATTGTTATATATATTATTATTATTATATTGTTATATTATTATTAGTAGTAGATTATATATTTATATATGTGAAATATGTGTATTATATATTGTTTATTGTGTATATTATATATTATGTTATATATATTTTATATATAATTATTATTATTAGTAGTAGTAGTAGATTCTTTAATATTATATATATATATATTATATTGTATATTATATATTGTATATTATGTGTATATATATGGGCATCTGTTGTTGATTTTTCAACCATAACAAACGTCTTTATAGAAACGACATATCTGTTGTACATATATTCTTACCTCCAATTTCCCGTTGTTGTTCCATTAGTTTCTTCTGTGGTTTTTTTTGTTTTTTCCCCTTTTTTATGTGAGTGGCAAGTTCTAGAAGCTGCTGTGTACTGGATTTAAATTCCTGGCCAGTAAAGTGGATTCTGATTGTGATTCAAGCAGAAGTGCAACTCTCAGATATGTAAGCTGTACTGGCTGTTACACCATGACACATCGTGCCTGAATATGGAAGATTCAGCGGTTCTCTGTTCATAATGAAAACAAGTATTAAGTAGCTCAAGACAAGTGAAATAGATGTGGGTTGTTGTGCTGGGATGCACTAGCTTTATTTGCACTCAATGGAGCATCCTTGTCATCGGAGGTCTCCTGTATCTGTGAGGTTGAATAAGGGGGAAAAAACAAGTTCTGATTTTTCTTTCTCACCCACTCCCTTTTCCCACTCATATATACACACACTCATACACACACACACACACACACACACACACACACACAGCTCCAGGTTGCCTCTACACTACATTTCTGCTCCTTTCTCCTGTCTAACATGAAGTGTAGTCCATTTCTTCACATATGTGTTCTTCTTTTTGCTACACATTTGTCTCATTTTGAGGACAGTGAAACTTTACACTTTTTATCTTTAGCGTGTCAATCAGTCTTGTAGTTTACAATGCAAGATTAGCAACCCGGGGTCGTTCACTTCTCTGATCAGTACACGACAACGGCGGAGGGCTTACCTGTGCATGAATTCTGGGATCACTCGTTGGCAAATGTCGCTTCAAGTCCGTTGTGTTTTTACCGGAGGTTGTCGCTCCACATAGTTTTCCTTCAGTACAGTTTGAGACATGCAGCAAGTGCGTGCTAGTTGACTTCCCGGGTAGATCAGTACTATCCAGTTGTGTGCGTCTAACCTCCCTACCACACAAAGAGCTTAGTTGTGATTGGATCTCTTCCCGGCTCATCCCTCCATAACGTTCAGTGTCAGCAGAGTTTGTTGTAGTTTTTGTCATCATTAACTACTTTTTATGTAGTATTTTTATTCTATTTAGTATTTTTATTTAGTCTCGTTTTCGTCAGTGAAAAAAAAAAGTCATTGACTAAAACGATGACAAAAATTATTTGTCAACGAAATGGTCACCGTAGCAGTGTCTTATGGGACAAATGCACAGGAGTCTAAACAACAAACGCCCCCTAGTGTGTCAGTCAGACTGTGTCCATGACTGTCCATCATCTGTGACTTCTCTATTGGGCTGGCCGGCTAGTTTATGATGGTTACTATGGTTACTACTTTAAGTATAGGCTGCTACTTCCTGCAGGGTGAACCAGAAAGTAGATCAGCAACATCATCCACCATTGATCACATTGGACACTTCACATCAGAAGGCTCGGGGCTCAAACCCAGAACCTTCTTGCTGTGAGGCGACTGCGCTAACCACTGCGCCACTGTGCCGCCCAACTTCCGATTACATGGTTTAGATAATTGGGTTGAATTGGACTTGTTTTAAAGATGTCTGACACTGTTCAGTTGTCCCAGAAGACACCGTTGTCAAGTCCAGCAGTGGTCCTGTGTCCAAACTAAAAAAAAATGAAGCTGGTGAGGTAAATGACATCATAACCGATATGCACAACTGCAAAAAAAAAAAAAACTCCAAAAATAAAACCCAGGTTGTAAAAAAACAAAACAGAATTATTGTAGCACACTTGATAAGAATGACACTTACAAGGGCTGGTGTTTTTGTTGTTTTACTCCATCTGTCAAATAGACATTACAGAGGACACGTTTTCAGAGCATGGCTCACTATACGAACGGCAACACTCATCTCCAATTTATACACAATAAGAGCACCAAATATATTCTTCCATAAATTCACATTAGTCTAGCCTACCGCTAGCAAAGCTAAACAGTATATAACGTTACGGAACATGGGGGGATCAAAATAGCAACACACATAGGCCTACCTTCATATTTACACAGTGTGGAGACACTAAACATAGTAAAGGGAGACCAATCACACATACAGACAATGTCAAAGCCAAGCTACAGAACAATGGGTTCAGACCGCGGGAGCTATGGCTATGCTAACGTTAGCAACTCGCTAGCAATCTAGCTAACGTTAGCCAGTGATATGACGTTATCAAAATAAATATGAAAGTCCCTTCGTGGGTATTTCTAATAGGCATCCATATCCCACCTACACATCATATTTAATCACCATCCTAATTCCATATGTCTAACTAGTCTGCTTACCTGTCAAATAGACATTACAGAGGACACGTTTTCAGAGCATGGCTCACTATACGAACGGCAACACTCATCTGACGACTCTACCCGAATGTCCCAGAGTGCACCGCGAGAGCCAGCACTACGTCACACAGGCTAGAAGCAATTAACCTGCAGTGCCCTCCTGTGGCGAGAACCGGCTATCACAACAACACAGCAGACAATTCTCCTCTTTACTAGTAGTGAGTGGTCAATGAAGGTAAGTATATAAAATAAAAAATAGATGGGGGGCAACTAAATCCCAAGTACCCCACATTATCCTTAAGTTCTCTTCATCATCTCCAAACGAGGATCATGTGAGGAAAAAAAGGCAGTTCAAACTTTTATGAAATATTATGAAGTGTCCATCTGGTGGCTGTTTGGGCTGTGCGACAGCGTTCCGTGATGGCGGTTTCAAAGAGCCCGCCACTGCCCCCAGAAAACATGGATCGCTGTCTGTTGCCTTCCTCTCCCAGTCCATGCCCCTCCATCTTACCACCGGCTCAGCTGAAACTACAAATTCCATCAGCACCTCCTCCGCCTCTCGACACAAAGCGCACGGTACGCTTTCAATTACTGGTGACAAATCCCCTCAACAGGCCGTCCTTATGTGCGGTTTATTTGTTTGAAGGAGAGAGAGGAAGATGCTCGAAAGCACTCGTTGTTTCCTCCCCGCTACGTACTCAATCACACACACACACCTTTGTCGCGTCCCGCTCCTGCCGAGCTCCCAGCTAGACCGTATTAGCGGCGATGATACAGACGTCCATGCAGACAAATAAAGGTGTCTTTCTCCCCCTCCTGTTTCCTTCAAACTGTCATTTGTGCGGAGGGTGTTGTAAAAGTGGGCTAAGCAGTGTGTGTGTGTGTCTGTGTGTAAGGTATGAGGAGGCATTATCTCCCCATTCTCTCCTCCATCAGGCTCAACCAGCCCAGTGGGGGACATTCATTTACTTTATGGAATATTACTTTTGCTCCTTCTCTCCGTTACCATGGCAGCCGCTATAAAAAGATTTTCTCCTCATCGCCATTATGTGATTTCCCCCCCCCCACACACACACACACACACACACATCAGAAGAAGAAGAGCCCTTTATTGATTTTCATTTCTCATATGTTTGGAGTGCTGTGGAAAAAAAAGAATTAACATAGCGTGAGGTACTTACAGAGGCACGCGGGCCGCGGCTGCGATGTGAACTGCCCCCCCCTGCAGGAACATGCCTGTGACGCGCTCCATCGCCGAATCTGAGGGAAATTAAAACATGTTACTTTAGATGATCGCTGGAGTCTGGACATGAACATGTGATACACAATGCACACTGCAAGAAAAGAGACTTACCCATGCACTTTATCTGGTCTTAAGTCTTATAATGCTTATTTTGAGGTATTGCTGGTAAAATTTTATCATGTCACCAGCAGATATTAAGGGTTTTATCAAGAAAGTGTACTTTTTTCATGATTTTGAGACTTGGAAAAAAAATAGCATCTCAAATCAAGCTTCTGGCTTTAAGAATTATATTCCTGTTTATTTTATTCTATTTTATTTATTTGTTTTGGGGGGGGGGTTGGATTTTATCTCCCCCTTTTTCTCCCCACTTGTACTTGGCCAGTTACCCCTCTCTTCCGAGCCGTCCTGGTCGCTGCTCCACCCCCTCCGCCGATCCAGGGGGGGCTGCAGACTACCACATGCCTCCTCCGATACATGTGGAGTCACCAGCCACTTCTTTTCACCTGACAGTGAGGAGTTTGGCCAGGGGGATGTAGCACATGGGAGGATCACGCTATTCCCCCCCCAGTTCCCCCTTTCCCCCCAAACAGGCACCCCAACCGACCAGAGGAGGTACTAGTGCAGCGATCAGTACACATACCCACATCTGGCTTCCCACCCGCAGACACGGCCAATTGTGTCTGTAGGGACACCCGACCAAGCCGGAGGTAACACGGGGATTTTAACCTGCGATCCCCATGTTGGTAGGCAACGGAATAGACCGCTATGCTACCCGGAAACCCTTATTTTCCTGTTTAGTGAAAATTCCCTATAAAAAGTCTTACAATCAAGCAACAAGTACAGTTGAAACAGCAGTATTATCAGTCAGTGGGGTAAGAACATTTTACTAGTGGCATCTTGAAATAAGGTTATGTCTTAAAACAAGATAAAATA
Source organism: Lampris incognitus (assembly GCF_029633865.1). Lineage (NCBI taxonomy): Eukaryota > Metazoa > Chordata > Actinopteri > Lampriformes > Lampridae > Lampris > Lampris incognitus. Next base: position 12,257,683 of record NC_079221.1, on the reverse strand, counting down.
AATCGATAAGCTGCACTTCTTCTGCAGAGCGGTCATTCTTCTCTCCTGGGCTTGATGGCAGGTTAATATGTGCCAGCCTAGATAAAGGGAAGCATACGGTACCTCTTCTCCTCTACCTGGCCAACAGGATGCCGTCTTTTCACTGACCGTTTTTATTCTTTTTCTCCTCCATTTGTCTTGCAGAGTTGTCAAGGAGCACCTTGGTGAGCAGGAGGTGGCCATCTCTTTGACCATCGACTCGGTGGAGGAGGGAGACCTGGGAAATTATTCCTGTTATGTGGAGAACGGGAATGGACGCCGTCAGGCCACCATCCAGCTCTTCAGACGCGGTAAGAGTGTTTTGGTAGTCAGTCGCCCCAGATGGTGCACACAGAACACGCTCTCACTTCAAACAACCCCCCCCCCCGGACCATCTGTTGAATATCGATTTTTCCCGATTAATTTCTATTTTCATTCGAACGATCTGATATTGATTCTCAAAATCCGGGAATTGGTTTGTTAATCCATGCCTTTATTCAGTGGAAGTGTGAAGGATTTAGCCAGATGTTATTTCTAGCACGCCTGGGGTCTTGCAGATGTCTCTTGTTTGCATTTCACCGACTTTCTCCTGAACCTGCCCGGAAACATCTTTTGACAACAATCAGCAGATCCTAAAACACCACCATCTTAAGAAGGCATTTCCATACCATCCCATGTTTCCCTCGGTTCACATGCACTTCAAGCAGGTTTCTGTTCTGTTAATGTTAAACGTTTACCTTTCAGGCATCCGGGTAGCGTAGCGGCCTATTCCGTTGCCTACCAACAAGGGGATCGCCGGTTCAAATCCCCGTGTAACCTCCGGCTTGGTTGGGCATCCCTACAGACACAGTTGGCCGTGTCTGCGGGTGGGGAGCCAGATGTGGGTATGTGTCCTGGTCGCTGCACTAGCGCCTCCTCTGGTCGGTCGGGGCGCCTGTTCAGGGGGGAGGGGGAACTGGGGGGGAATAGCGTGATCCTCCCATGCACAACGTCCCCCTGGTGAAACTCCTCAGTCAGGTGAAAAGAAGCGGCTGGTGATTCCACATGTATCGGAGGAGGCATGTGGTAGTCTGCAGCCCTCCCTGGATCGGCAGAGGGGCTGGAGCAGCGACCGGGACGGCTCGGAAGAGTAGGGGGGGTTACACTTTATTTTAGGGTGGTGGAAATTACCTAGTAATTTCCTAGTATTAGGTGGTAATTATCACATAATTTCTTAGAAATAAGGTTGAGGTTAGGGTTAGGGTTAGCTGTAAAATTACCTGTAAAACCTACCAGGTTTTACCTACCTACAAGGTAATTCCAACCTTATTTCTAAGAAATAATGTGATAATTGCCACCTTATTACGAGGAAATTACTAGGTAATTTCCAACCCCCTAAAATAAAGTGTTACCGAGTTCGGTAATCTGCTGGATACAATTGGGGGGGGGGGGTCTTTAACCGAAATATCCTGAACTGAATTGATAACAAACAGGACTGAACTGAAATCAGATCGAACCAGGACCTTGTGGATCAAAATCAGGAAAGAAGCCCTCTTATAACTGGTAAATAAAGCTGAATACAGGACCCCCCATATCTCATTAAATGTCCTCATTCAGGATAATGGATCAAAATGCAAACAGCTCCCTCCTCAGCAGCACATCTTCGTTTTCTCTCCCCTCCCTCCTCTCCTCTCCATGCCTTTTTCTAGACGGCCTTGTGTTTACCACCATAGCGATCCATGTGTTTGTGCTCCATTTGGTGGTGTTGTGTAGCTGTTTCTCTTCTCTGCACGCCCGGGCAGCTACGTAGCTATTCTGGCTCTCTGGCATGACTTGTCTGAAGCGCTCTTCATGCAGCGGTTGTCACTTAGCAAAAAAAAAAAGAGGTAATTTGATGGCTGTTTAAACAGCAAATTGGTCCTTGGCTTTTCCCAACAGGCCAGTAAGTTTGGCTTACATTTACATAGTGAGTCTCTCTCTCGCTCCCCCCACCCCACCCCCTCCCGCCACTTCACTTCTAACTCTGTCCCCGCGAACACTGTTTTGTAGATGGCCCAGTTTCGCCTGAGTTGTCTCAGTAGATGTCTCACCGACATTTTACTCGCTCTGTAAATGCATCATTTCTGGGGAGCAGGATGCAAACTCAGTGAAATTAAGATTTTTTTCAGTCATTTTAGAGTGCTCTCGCGCTCGCTCTCTCTCATTATTCTGATGTTTATTTCATGTTTTTCCACTCCCAGAATGCAGTATTCATAATCCCTACAGCAGGGCTGAGGCTGTCTCTGCGGGCTGCCTCCTCCTCCACCTCAGAAGAGAGAGGGAGAAGTGTGTGTGTGTGTGTGTGTGTGTGTGTGTGTGTGTGTGTGTGTGTGTGTGTGTGTGTGTGTGTGTGTGTGTGTGTGTGTGTGTGTGAGGGGAGTTGGAGAGCGAGAATGAGCCTTATTGATCTCTGAAGAGCTATAGGAGTGATGGCGAGGGACGGAAATAGCGATTAAGAGGAGGTTTCGAGACGAGTGTTAAAGCCGCCGATATGCAGCATTAGCTTACTATAAGAAAAAATGGCTCAGGCTAATGTGCAGATAGCAGTCCCCGGGTTCCAGGGGAGGCGGGGCATTGGGGTTGACACGGCAGCCGCGGGTGGTTGCCGTGTGCGGGTGACAGAGATGTAGGATGCACCTGCTCTAGCTGAGCCAGCCGGGCTAATGCTGCTTTAATACACGGCATAACTCATCCCTTACTCGAGCTTCATCTCCAGGGAGCTGCAGAGGAGGAGGAGAGGGAGAAAGAGGGATAAAAGAAAACGAGGAAGAGCAAGAGCTGATGAGGAAAGAAGTCAGAGAGGTTAATAAATTGAGATTTTTCGTTTTGGAAAACGCCTCCGTCCACCTCCAAAACCATACTAATAAAAGTGCCACTGGGGAAGGCCGCCGGCCTGCAGAGCTGTGTCGTTTTCACCCATTCCATTTTTTTTCCTCCTCATACCGCATCATCTCATTCCCTCTCAAACTCACGGTCTTTCTCTGAATGTCTCTCTTGCTCCTTCGGAGGCTGACACAGCTTAGCCCTGAACCAAGCTCTGAAACCTCTGGTTGACTGTACATCCTTTAGAGAGGATGCTAACGCAGCCTGCAGTGTGTGCTCCAGTGAGTTTTTAACAGCAGAGAGTCAGACCTGGTCTGTGAGCTATTAACAGACACACACACACACACACACAGACCTCCCAAGATGTCTGCACACTCGAAAAAAAGGTGATTTTGAAATACTTTTGCTTCAGTGGTTTTAACTACATCTCCTTGCCTGCGTGTGTGTGCGTGTGTGCGTGCGTGTGTGTGTCTGCGTGCGTGTGTGCGTGTGCCCCTCTCAGCAGAGTTAATGTACACCGTGGAGCTGGCAGGAGGGCTGGGAGCTATCCTCCTCTTACTCATCTTCCTCATCTCCCTCTACAAATGCTACAAGATCGAGCTGATGCTTTTCTACCGCAGACACTTTGGCAGCGAGGACGCGGACGGAGGTAAGGACACCGCAAAGCCAACGAGTCCTCCTCCTCTCTGCCAGACTTTTCCTCGCCGAAAGGGCCACACTGCTCTGATATTAAATTAAATGGGATTAGATTAGATAAAATTTCATTCTCCGATTTGCTCTGAAATTTGTCTTGTATCTAGCGCACCCTGTTGAACATACAGAGGAACTGACACGCGTCAGTACGTTCAGATATAACCAAGGCTCTGCATTTTCGGCTTTTACCGATTTTCACCGAAAAATACCCAGATTTTTTTTTAAAAGGAGCAGATCAGTTTAAACTGATTTCCCCCCGGATTTTATGTTTCTGCGGAGCCAAAAGTTGCTCCTGTTCGTGTGAGGTTATGTAACAGTGTCCTCTTGTGGTGAAATTCGGCACGCTGGATGGCTTTGAAAAATATAAACCGAAAACGTGGAGCCTTGAATATAACACGTCATAGCCAACAATTCAGTGTCAAACATACAGATACCCGTCCCCCCCCCCCCCGCCTTTTTCTCCCCAATTGTACCTAGCCAATCACCCCACTCTTCCGAGCCATCCCCGTTGCTGCTCCACCCCCTCTGCCGATCTGGGGAGGGCTGCAGACTACCTCATGTCTCCTCCAATACATGTGGAGTCACCAGCTGCTTCTTTTCACTTGACAGTGAGGAGTTTCCCCAGGGGGACGTAGCGCGTAGGAGGATCACGCTATTCCCCCCAGTTCTTCCTCCTCCCCTGAACAGGTGCCCCGACCGACCAGAGGAGGCGCTAGTACAGTGACCAGGACACATACCCACATCCAGCTTCCCACCCGCAAACACGGCCAATTGTGTCTGTAGGGACGCCCGACCACAGACACCCATTCTAATTGCACGATAGCCCTCATTGGACGAGCCCTGTATTCATTTCCACCACAGCCACGCATTTCCCAGCTAGCCGCACTCGTCCCTGGCCTGGCGTGACCCAACTCACATCAGGCCAAGTATGGTGTGTGCATTTGTATGAGATGAACTGTCTGTTAGGAAGATGGTGCAGGTTTCTATATGCTTGCTTGTGTGTGTGTGTGTGTGTGTGTGTGTGTGTGTGTGTGTGTGTGTGTGTGAGTAAATGAGACTGCAAATGCATGTCTTTCTGTTTCCACTTCCTTATGTGTGCGTGCACGTGTCCCGTCAAAGCATTTCGGTGTGAGTGTGCATGTGACGGTGTGTCCGTTCCCACAGTGACCCCAATCGGGAAAGGAAGACAGATTTTCAATTTGTTTCCCATTTTAAAAGAGATCATTCTCAATATGTTGCTGAGTCTGCCCCCCCCACCCCGCCTCCCATTCCCTCCTGTGTTTGCCCAGAGATTGGGACAGGGGGACTGGGAGCGCTGCATGATGCGTCCCTGAGGACACATATTGAGAGTAAACAGCCTGAAATTGGAAAACAAGGTTTTGTATCCCCTCTAGGACCAAGTTCACTTTTGCCTTGGTTCACAACTTGTCTGTTTGAGACCCGGCACCGTCCCCGTGCCACGCGTTTTCCCTTCCCTCCCAACTTCTGCTGGGGTGGATTCCTCCTGAAACCAGCGCGTCATGCCAACAGTCTTGTAAATGATCTGTCATACACTACGAGATGCGCTCGAACCCCACTCGTGATTAAATCAGACCCCCGATACAAGCCGGCTGTGATTTGGTTTGCTAGGTGGCTAATTTGTGAGATCAGTTGCTAATTTGACGGCGTTGTTTGATGTTTGTATCCCGCTGCCGTCCCCTGCCTCCCCACTACCGTTCAAAGCAGCTGTGTGTGTGTGTGTGTGTGTGTGTGTGTGTGTGTGTGTGTGTGTGTGTGTGTGTGTGTGTTCCTCAAAGAGCATGTGAAAATGCACACATCCCTTCTTGGCTGACCCACATTCACCAGCTCCCAGCGAGCGTAATGACTTACTCCACGCGTGTTTTTGCTGGTTTTCGCTTCTCCCTGTTTTCTGTTTTCTACTTTTCCTCTGTCTTTAGGGGAATCATTTGGAAATTTGGAGGCAAGAGAATGTGGTGTATGTGTGTGTGTGTGTGTGTTCCCAGGGGGTGTGGAATGGGGATGTGAGTGCAATAAACTGGATTTAGCCCTCGTGTCCTACAGCGGTGTTTTTCAAACTTGGGGCTGCGACCCTCAGCAGGGGGCCAGATGTTCCGCGGGATGTCGACAATGAATTCATTTTGCTTGGAGACGGAATTTAAATTAAGTCCGGGTAGCGTGGCGGTCTATTCCGTTGCCTACCAACGGGGAGGGGATCTCTCCGGTTCGAGTCCCCGCGTCACCTCCGGCTTGGTCGGGCGTCCCCACAGACACAATTGGCCGTGTCTGCGGGTGGGAAGCAGGATGTGGGTATGTGTCCTGGTTGCTGTAATAGCGCCTCCTCTGGTCAGTTGCGGCGCCTGTTCGGGGGAGGAGGGGGAATAGCCTGATCCTCCCACGCGCTACGCCCCCCTGGTGAAACTCCTCACTGTCAGGTGAGAAGAAGCGGCTGGCGACTCCACATGTATGGGAGGAGGCTTGTGGTAGTCTGCAGCCCTCCCCGGGTCGGCAGAGGGGGTGGAGCAGCGACCAGGACAAGAGTGGGGTAATTGGCCGGATACAACAGGGGAGAAAAACGGGGGAAAAGAATTTAAATTAAGTGGCCCGTGACTGACGTCCCGTGGGGTTGAGCATGTCAGTGGCTTTGTGGCACACGCCACCGCGCTCCACTGACATTGTACTGGTACACAACCCATCACTCACCAGCTACCCCCTGCTGTTTGTTTTCTTCTTCTCTCTGTTTGGTTTGGCAGATAATAAGGATTATGACGCGTACCTGTCCTACACCAAGGTGGACCCTGACCAGTGGAGTCAGGAGACCAGGGAGGAGGAGCGCTTCGCCCTGGAGATCCTCCCGGACGTGCTGGAGAAGCACTACGGCTACAAACTCTTCATCCCCGACCGAGACCTCATTCCCACTGGAAGTGAGTGCTGTGTGTGTGTGTGAGCGCATGCGTGTGCGTGTGTGCGTGCACGTGTGTGTTGTCCATGTATCTGCATGTGCACACGTATGTGCGTACCGACTCGCATGTGTGCACACGTTGAAGCGTCAGTGCAGCGTGCAGTCTGCTCGCTGCTCCTCGATGTCTCACATTGTGTCATAGTTCGAGCTGTTTGTTGAACGTTGTGTGTCTTCAGTGTTGTGTCTCATCGTTGCCGTCTTGTGTCTCAGCGTCTGGTTCTCCCAGGACAACGCACATCGCTCCCACATAACGCGTAACTGCAGAGATTTCCCCTCAAGTCGTGTGCGGGATCGGATTCGATGCTTGGGGTCATTGTCCCAGCTTTCCAAATTTAGTGCGAGACACACGGGGTGGGGGGGTGGGGGGCTAATATGTACTTGACCGTGTGATATATACAGGGCCTGCTTTTGGAAGCAAAACACCCATAATGTATTTCTCGTCGGGGGCTCCCGCTGAACTGTACGTGTCCCCACGTGCCGCGGATACGAGAACACGGCGGGTGTGATGATGACGCCGGGAGGGCTCGGTGCGTTTCCTCATCCTCCCTGGTTTTCATCCGCGCACCGCCAGACGCACGAGGCCCTCGTGTGAGCCTGGTCCCGTGCGTGCCGGTTCCGCTTGGCAGCCTGTCTGTGCCGGCGGTACAGCGAGCGCTCAAGTCGGTAGCGTGATGCTGTGTGTTCGGAGGCTTCGTGTGGAATAAAAAGAGAAATTAAAATAAAAAAAACACACACACATTCAAGCCGGTCTAGTCGGAATCAAACGCCGGTGTGAAATTTGTGGCGGCTCAGAGCCCGGCTTGATGAGTCACCTCCTCCCTTTAATCAAAAAGGAAACCGCCGCGAGCATCAATGGCAACCGAAATCACTGCAGACGGACTTCCAGTCAGGCTGACATAGTGTGTGTGTGTGTGTGTGTGTGTGTGTGTGTGTGTGTGTGTGGACGAGACACCAGAGAGTTGTGTTACTGAACGGCTGTGTTAAAACTGTTGCTGCATGTGTGATGTGCCCTTCCTGTGACCTGAGTTTGAATGTTCAAATGTCTATGTTTAGGTCTGACCAATGAGCATTACCAGGATGACACAAGACTTCTTGGAGGTATTCGCCCTCAGCCTTCTCCTCTTGTATCAGCTGCTGTTGTTTACTCGCTTCTAGGAAGCAGGGGTGAGGGGCTTTAGACGGGAGTTGTGGGGTGATTATAAAACACCGGGCCTGGTTCAGCACCAAAGCTGGCCAAGTCTAATCCCGCAGACTTCTCCACCTTTATCAATCTCCACCCTCCATCCGCGGCAGCCAGTTGTAGTGCAATACGAAGCTTAAGTCTTATCTGTGAGTCTGTACCTCAGGTGAACTGGTTTCAATACAGTACCTGTACGTTGCATGTGCACATGATAAACACACACACACACACGTGCACCCATGGTCCCATTCAGAAGTAAACACACTCGCACAAAGGCAGATAAACCAGATAATGATTCGTTCTGAGGAAAGCTCAAAGCAAAATATCACAAGGCCGGTGGAATAAGAGATGTGTACATGTTTTACAAAGTGTGTTCCAATACACAGTTGTCATTGTCTTGTGTTCTGTGTCTGATGTGTCCATCCATAGCTGTTGAGTGTCACGTTCTCCTCTCATGACATCACACGATAACGTATGTAGCTGAAAACAGCCACCGTTCAGCTCTCACCTCTCTCTCGTTTCCTGTCCCCGTCTCGTTTGTCCCCTCCAGCCTACATAGAGGACGTGGCGCGCTGCGTGGACCAGAGCAAGCGCCTCATCATCGTCATGACCCCCAACTATGTGGTGCGGCGAGGGTGGAGCATCTTTGAGCTGGAGACGCGTCTGCGCAACATGCTGGTGACCGGTGAGATCAAGGTCATCCTGATCGAGTGCGCCGAGCTGCGCGGCATCATGAACTACCAGGAAGTGGAGGCCCTCAAGCACACCATTAAAACCCTCACCGTCATCAAGTGGCATGGCCCCAAGAGCAACAAGCTCAGCTCCAAGTTCTGGAAGCAGCTTCAGTACGAGATGCCCTTCAGGCGCACGGAGCCCATGCTTAGCCACGAGCCGGCGCTGGACGTCAGCGAGCAGGGCCCCTTCGGAGAGCTGCAGACCGTCTCCGCCATCTCCATGGCGGCAGCCACCTCCACCGCCATGGCGACCGCCCACCCGGAGCTACGCTCCTCCTTCCACAACACCTACCACACCACCATGAGGCAGAAACACTACTACCGCAGCTACGAGTACGACATCCCAGCGGGGGGCACCCTGCCTCCTCTCTCCTCTCTGGGAAACCAGCACACCTACTGCAACATCCCGCTAACGCTGCTCAACGGTCAGAGGCCACCGGGGAAGAGCCGCGAGCACAGCCTCGAGGAGGCGCACGCCAACAACGCCATGCTGCCTCTGCTGCCGCGGGAGACGAGCATCTCCAGTGTCATCTGGTGAGAAGGGAGGACTGGGTGTCAGCGGTAGGACGGTCCGACAGGTGGACGGGGGGACAGGCCAGAGCCCGGCAGGCCTGAGGAACAGTCAGCGGTACTGGGACAGCTTTGGAGAAACGGCGACGACTAACTGGGGGGCAGGGTTGGATTCATTTGGACTGGACCCTTGTGAACTGGCAGCGAGGGATGGAGTTGTGTTGGGGTGGGGTGGGGGGTTTTTTTGGACACCGGTTTTCCATTTTGTCAAGTTGACAACTGCGGTTCCTTTTGTACCCGGAACCACAAGAAGTATGTGCTCATACTGACGACACACTGTTTCATCGACTTCTGAGAGATGGACTCACACAAACTGAAGAAGAAGTGACTAAAGAACCTACACATAATGGCACTTGTGCATGTGCACACAAAAGAACATACACACAAACACACACATACACCGACACACAAACGCACACGCACACACAATCGTACATACATCTAAACGAAAGGAAAACAGGGTCTTGTACATATATTTCAGATTTCTTTGTAGCATCAGTGTCTTCCTGTTTTTCGTTCGGTTTGTTTGTTTTTGTTCAGCCATGTTTGTTGCCTTCTCCGCTGTATGACTTTGCGTTAACAGTGTCACACAGAGGTGTATATTTTTCTTGTTTTCTCTTTTTTTTATACATATACATATATATATGTATATGTATCGGGGTTGATCTTCACTTCCCTGTGCTTATTTGGGACACCAGTATGTTGTGTACCCGCCCGCGCTGGTGTGTTTCCCATTAATTTTGTTTTGTTTTGTTTTTTCTTTTATCTTTTGTGTAGTTTTAAGAGAAAAAAATTTTAACACTTTTTTTTTTTTTTTAAATTGCCTGGACATTATAGGAGCTTCGAGGAGGTGAAACTACTTTGTTTACCTGTACAAGGTGTATCTAGTTTAAAAGAAAACACTCTTTAAAAATCATAGAATATGCAAAAAGCAGGAGGAGCTGATGACGGCGGGCGGTCCTGTGGGAGCAGATTAACCGACTGACCGACCGACCGACCGAGCGACTGACCGACCGAGCGACTGACCGGCCGAGCGAGCGAGCGAGCTCTCTCCACACTTTCATATTTTCTATTGAAACAAGCAGCCTTGCTGTTTTAGCGTGATAGTGAAATGCCTCACCTTAAAAAGAAATCTGTAGATTATTTTAAAAAAGAATTCTATTTTTATAACAAAAGAAAAAGAGTTTGCTTGAGACGTCATACTTATTTGCATTTCATCTTCCATTGGCGGTGGGGGCGGGGGGTGTATTCGTGTTATGCTGGTTTTGTACACTACTTTGCAGTGTGGTTTCTGGTTCGTTAACACAATGAGGTGGATTTTTAGTCCCACATGGAGAGAAAAAAGAAAAAGAAAAAAAAGAGTCCTCTACACTTCTAGACTCGAGAGTAAATGCATTTTCAGTGTTTTGGTTTTGAAGACGTTATATTATTCCCATCCTGAGTTTCTTTGGTCCATATGGGTAGTTCACGTTTAAGGGGAAGGAGCGAATACATTTGTGTTTTGAAAGACTTTTTTAAACCATATTTGAAGGTGTGATTTCTGAGTATGCATAGCAAATAGATATGTATTCTATATATAATATAGATATTTATATAAATATATATATATAAACACAATTTTCACTTGGAAAGAAATGTCTATCTTTATAGAAACACGGTCATTATCAGTTGCCCTTACTTTCTCACTGCACATTAAAAACATGGATCTCCTCTTGACGTCTCCTTCATGTCTCTCCATCATCCCGCCATCCACCGGCGCGCACGGGCTGCCCCGCTCCTCGCTCCATCACCCAGTGGCGTCATTTCGCACGTGGCGTTCGCTGTACGAGCGGCGTCTTAATTACTCTCCACAGGCTCTTTTGGGGGTGACGGAAGAGCGAGCCGGTCAGTTTAAAACCACCCCTCGTCGAGGAAGGAGGAGGAGGAGAGCGTCTCCAGAGGAGCTTCGGAGCTCGCCGCAGCAAATCTCTGCCTTCCACCCACAGCTGGTTCGGGCTGGGGCTGCTCACTGGGAGCACTGGGCAACTCAAAAGCATGACATATCTGCTCAGCTTTGTCGACTTGTCGACAAAGCTGAGCACTGTGTAGACAAAGAATCCTTTGTCTACACAGTGGTTCTCAATCAGGTGCTTGGGTGCCCCCAGCATCACTGGTTTTCTGTTCTGCCAGATGGTTCGTTCCATTCACCTGTTGTTCAGCCTGCAGTCCAGCAGGTTTACGTGGAACAACAGGCGAATGTAATGGACCATCTGACAGACTGGAAAACCAGTGATGCTGGGGCACCCGAGGACCTGACAGAAAGTTACTAGCTGCTAAAAAAAACAAAAACAAAAAGACATTATTAGGGTGTCCGGGTAGCGTAGCGGTCTATTCCATTGCCTACCAACACGGGAATCGGCAGTTCGAATCCCCGTGTTACCTCCGGCTTGGTCGGATGTCCCTACAGACACGATTGGCCGTGTCTGGGGGTGGGAAGCCGGATGTGGGTATGTGTCCTGGTCGCTGCACTAGCGCCTCCTCTGGTCGGTCGGGGCGCCTGTTCGGGGAGGGGGAACTGGGGGAGGGGGGGTAGCGTGATACTCCCACGCGCTATGTCCCCCTGGTGAAACTCCTCACTGTCAGGTGAAAAGAAGCGGCTGGCGACTCCACATGTATGGGAGGAGGCACGTGGTAGTCTGCAGCCCTCCCCGGATCGGCAGAGGGGGTGGAGCAGCGACCGAGACGGCTCTGAAGAGTGGGGTAATTGGCTAAGTACAATTGGGGGGAAAAGGGGGGAAAATAAAAAAAGGACTCTATTAGAATAGTCATCATCATCTTCATCGTTTTTAAGATAGTTACTACCAACTAATATAAAAGAACTAGGGTTCATTGGACAAGTCGATTGACAAGTCAATCAAATTGGTGACTCGTGCTTAATCTGACAGAACTAGTCTCTTAGCAACTAGTGACGGTCTGAATAGCGACTAGTGTTTGAAAAACAAATAGTAGTGTGTAATTTCTGGTGACCTAAAATGAACGTAGCTGTTAAATGTTGACTCTGCTGGATTACCTGCCAATCTTAAACCAGCTTCAAGTCTCTGCAAGCTGGTTTTCATTCTCTGCTGAAATGAATGGAGACCAGCGGCTGCCTGAGAGGTAGGAAAGACACATTTAAAAAATAAAAATCATTAACACTTCGATATGCTTTCAGACATGGGTGACAGTAATGTCAAGAAGTATTTTGTTAATCTAAATCTTTGGGTCTGGGTTTGCTTTAATCTCAGATGAGGTGTCTGCGCTCAGGATTTACACCGTGTCTTTGGAGCAGCTGGTCCTGGCCGACAGTTTCCTACCAAGCAGCATGTCGCTTTAAGGTGAAAGGGAGAATGGGGACTGATTATGAAACGATGCTGGATGCCACAGCATGCATGGAGGATCCGACTGTTTAAAACGCACCTTCGCATGTGAGTCTTGTTTGGCCGTTCCATCTGTCACGCTGCTGCCATCACCCGAGTAAGGACCCTCACTACCTGTAGGGCTGCAAGTCACTCTGCTGCAACGGGATAATCAGATATTCTGCTGTTTTCACCCTCCTGAGGGCGCGAGAGAGAGAGAGAGAGAGAGAGAGAGAGAGAGAGAGAGAGAGAGAGAGAGAGAGAGAGAGAGAGAGAGAGAGAGAGAGAGAGAGAGAGAGAGAGAGAGAGAGAGAGAGAGAGAGGTTCAGTCGGAGTTACATAAGAAAGAATGGATAAAATGGTGTCAAAGCGTATCGAAGCCTCCTCCTTACACCCAGACACTGCACTCAGATTTAAATGCCACTGCAAAAAAATATATATATAATGTGATCAATAAAAACCTTGGCTGCTGTAAAAATAATAATGCTCATGTAACGACCCTCACTTGTGCAGGTGTTCGTGATAAAGATTCAGACCAGGGGTTCCTAACGGTGGCTTTTATTGCCTGCATTCACAAATAAAACAACAATCCATACGATTTCTGCTGCAACGCGACTGCATACAAGTCTCCAGCGGAGATGGTCTAGCTCTCTCGTGCATGAGCTAGCAAACAATGTTTCTCCTGGCTAACCTCATGCGTTGCATAGCATACTAAACTTACATGGAAATCAAAATGCACAACTCATTAATCTTCGTGTAAACAAAAGTACAAAACAAACCAAACAAAAGGAAAGACAGCACTGGCATAGCGCACTGAGTGATCGTATAGTTTTAACATACAACATCTTGACTCTTGCAATATTCATAACCAAGTTCTTGCACATTTACATTATGCATAAACCACGTACCTGCATTCACAAATAAAACAACAATCCATGAGGTTTCTGCTGCAACGCGACTGCATACAAGTCTAAAATAGCATAAAAACCACAATAAGAACAATGCTCTCCATAACGCACAGCGCAGCGTGGATGCCGCCAAAATTATACTTTAACTCGGTTAAAACACTTACAAATCACTTTCTATCGTTACTTTTCGAGAGCATTAGTTAGTACAACTTATATACATTTATATCCAACCCATGGTTTGCAAAGAAAAACATGTTCATTTATTAAAATATCAAGTTATTCACGGAGCGCTCCCAAAGCCCGCTTACCTCCAGCGGAGATGGTCCAGCTCTCTCAGGTACGGGTAGCGCAAAGGCCAAAAATGTGTCAAAGCGAAAGTAAATAGACAAAGAGTCGCGCAGCCTCATATTTAACCTTAGTGAATGCGGTACAACACCTGGGGTTTACACAAACCATCAAAAAGCATTGGATTACAATAACATGTTAAAATACAAATTTTGGGACAATTCACTTTATCTGAGTGAGGTCATTTTCAACTCTGTTACACTCAACTGGAATATGGCTCAGCTGGGGCTCGTGTAATAAAGATGCAAGCAGTGGGAGGCAGGCAGGCAGGCTGACAAACCAAACACACACATATACACACACACACACACACAATCACGCCATGGTGTCAACCCTTAGCAGACTTGTGACTGTGGCGTGTTGGCAGTCTCCTGCCTGACAGCTGGAGTTTTATTAAGAGACACAAGATTAATAGTCTCTTTATCATCCGGAGCAATTAAGGACTTAATTGGAAAGAAAATAGGCCCCTTCGAGGGGGGGAGCAAGCATGGGAGACATAGAGAAATTAGCATGCTTCGAGGGACCGTTTTCTGCAGGCATGTGTGTGTGCAGCGCTGCTCGGGCGCTGGCGTGTCTGCCCTCATTATGTTCCCTCTTGCCTGCGCTACTCTATTACGACCACCAGAGGGCGCGAAAGAGTTACGGTCGCCTCATGTTCGTTTCCATTTGACGTCTGCTGTTTTTGAGGCGCCCTGTTGCCGCCGTCTCCATCTGACGCTGCTGTTTTCGGCGGCGTCGCCGCGTTTAGCTCAGTGTTTTTGCATCGGCGAGCCGAGGGTTTTTTTTTTTTATTCGCACAGCGCATGTCATACACAAAGGCAAACCAAAGTGCTTTACACAAGGCATGAAAGGACAGATTAAAATGTAATGGGGGTGAAGAGAAATTTTAAAAATAATACCAAGAGAGAGAGAGAGAGACGCAGAGGAATGAAATAGCCAGCGCTGGCTGAACAATAGAAGGGCCAGCCGCGTGTCGTTCTCATTTGTCGAAAGAGAAACGAGGACCGAGAGGATAGCGGCGAAGTCCGTTTCTGTCCGGAATTAAAAATGAGTCGCGGCTTTCCACGGGTTACCTACTGAGAAACAAAAGTCACATCCAATTTAAGTCACTGGAAATTCAATTTTGTCCCCTCGGCTTTTTGTGTGTGTGCAGTTTTTCCATTTCTCTGTGTGAATTCTGATTACCGTCAAGACAGCCGTGCAGGAGCGCTTGCAGACGTGTCTGCCGGCTGATGGGTTCATCATCATCATCATCATCATCATCATCAGCCCTCAGCGTCAGCAGGGAGGCCGCCGCCTGCTCCAGCCGCTGTCCTCACTCCAGCAGGCCCGTCCACACGCCGTATCCTACCCCTTGAGACGCGGAGATGTATTTCACCATGATTTGAGAGGAATTCAGCGGAGTCAGAGACTTGCAGATTTCTTGTTTATCCTGCATGAAGTTGTGGAAAGTAGAACAGTATGTAAAGAGTCTGTTGCGCGTTATAACGCTCCACTTTTGTGACTCGGAGTTCGCTGCCTGCTTGTTTTCTTATGCACATGTAAGCGGTTATTGTCTTGCCCGGTGCGGGATTCGATACGGGGTGTACTGCACCACAAGGCGACATCACTAACCGCTCGACTAAAGGGTCAGACTCGTTAGCTAGGGGCTAACGTGTCTTATTAGTAGTTTACACACACACTTGTGTAAATGATAAATAGCAGGCCTGCAAGGAGACAAACTCAGGTAACTTTATTGGCCTCATGCAGCACGGGCGACAACTGCCAGCAAGGACCTCTACAGACTACTATATACTACAGGCAATAGGTGTCCGTACAGATCCATCCATCCATCCATTATCCCAACTGCTTATCCTGCTCTCAGGGTCAACGGGATGCTGGACCCTATCCCAGCAGTCGCTGGGCGGCAGGCGGGGAGACACCCTGGGCAGGCCACCAGGCCATCACAGATGTCCACACAGATGTCTGATGTAATTACCAGTAGCTAATTCAGTATGTCGTCTTATATGAATATTACATCCTCCCCTCCCTTGAAAAAAACAACAACACAAGAACAAAGGTGCAGCGTAGCGGTTCAATACTCTTTGCAGCCTAAATGGGAAAGCAAAACTCCCTGTTGCATAGACATGATTTTAATCTGAACAGGTAAACGAACTTGACACACTGAATACTGCAGCTTAAACATACTATATCGGTACTCTAATACTCTTGTTACTGCATAGCAGGTATTTCTGACCGAACCCAGGATTTCACCTGCAATGAACATTCCAGCAATATATCAACAAAGTTCAAGCAATGTATGGTCTCAATGCTATATGAAATATCTTCACAACAATTTACAATTTCAATGGCTACATCAGACAAATGCAATGAGGATTTTACATTTTAGGCCTTTTTGTGTGTATGGGGCAGTGATCTGCCTACACCCTTCACGTTTCACAGGTCCGGGACAGCCCATAGCTTGACCTCTCGTCCTGATTTTTGTGCGATATGGAGCTGGCTGGTCACCAGTTCAGCTCTGTGTGTGTGTGTGTGTGTGTGTGTGTGTGTGTGTGTGTGTGTGTGTGTGTGTGTGTGTGTGTGTGTGTGTGTGTGTGTGTGTGTGTGTGTGTGTGTGTGTGTGTGTGTGTGTGTCAGATCCCAGATAGCGTCCGGATGTGGGCCACTTCAGGCAGTGATGCGGCAATGATGGTCTTCTTCTGGCCCAGACAAAATGGATGTGAGCCTGAAGTGGCCCACATGTATAACAGCAAATATGGTCCAAATATGCCAAATCAAATGTGGGCCTTTTTTGGCAAAGATGCGGTGCTCTCGGCAACATGTAATCTGGATGTGAACCTGAAGTGGCCAGTGTGGTAAATGGTGAATATGGCCCAAATATCACAAAACAAATATGGGCCACCTTTGGCAAATATGTGGCATATGTGGCATTGCTGTGGCTTGGTTCTGGCCCAGATCTGGCAAAAAGGAGCGGACTGCCCAAGTGCTGTCATTCCACACGGTATGTGGGCCGGATGTAAGTGCCAGATGTGGGACGGGTCCGGGCCACAGCAATTTTGCTATCTGGGTTATGTGCAGTAGCATTCCATGGGGTTTCAGTCAGGGCCTTCAGTAATGAACTGCACCCCCCCCCCACACACACACACACAAAAACACACACACACACATTCTCATATGGGTGCTGTTACAGCCAACACAGCTGGAGATAAACTCGTTTCCACAGCTGATGTAGTGGTCACCAGTCACTTACACAACCTCAACAAATTCAATAAAGTATGGCCACAATATTATCAGTGCACTGCCTTCAATTCAATAAGGAAAATGTGCACACCAACCTGGAGCTTAAGTTCCACCTCACACGAGAGACTCGTGGCAGCCTTCTCTAGCAAAATTCACCCAGTAATTTAATCTGTTTGGGAGAACGTGTATAAAAATGCAGACAATCCTACCAGATTCGCAAAAAAACACTTAGTAGATCAACAACAAGATCGTCAGTAGCTGTGAATGTGGCGGCCATTGCTCTTCGTTTGCTCACGACCCGCCAAAGACTCAAACTCAAAGTTGATGACGACACCGGGGCTAGCCCCGACACATGGCAAGGCCCTGGGGCGTTCTGTCACTACACATCAAAATTTGATTGGCTGATGAGAAGGTCACTCAAAGTCGGTTTGCAGCTTCAGGCTTCAAGGGAAGGTTAGCAATACAAACTAGTGCTCGTCAAAGGAGCTGCGATGCATCTAGATGATGTAGGAAATCCCTGCTCAGCCCCAGGCGAAAACAAGTAATTGAATTCAGACACATTTTAGGCACAATTTAATTATGAAAAACAAATTATAATTGTTATTTTGACAGGGCCAGCAGAGAAGGCCCTGATGGCCCTGGCAGCCCACCACTGGGTATGTGTAATGGGTTTTCAGATCTGTGTCTTTCAGGTAAGTATGATGTCTTTTGTGTAGTGTCCTGCTCATGCTCTGTCTGCCTAGCTTACCCTGTCATCGAACCAACCGTGCTTCTCCTTGGTTCACCGGAGGTGCCTGTGACGACACACCTGTCCATCTGAGTGCGGAGGATGTGGGCGCGTTCGCTATCAACTGGCTGTGTGATGACTGCTGGTTTCCCGCAGCCCTGCTCTTGGAGTCTTGACGAACTCTCTTGTGCAATGGTGGCAGTGGTCTAGCTGATCTATTGAAGGTTTTTTTTTTGATGCCTTGGTTTTTGTAGCCGTTTTGCGTGTCCTTCGTTGTGGCAGATGACCCCAGATTGCAGCCTCTTGTTGGTGCTTGGTACGATTGAGCTAAGTCTGAGGCTCAGGAGCTGTGCTGGTGACTTGAAATTGTCGACTGGTGTATTTCGATATTCAAGGAGACTGAGATATGGGTCTCTTCTGTCTTCCTTAGCTTTGTCCATAAGTGCTTTTGCTGTCTGTACAGTTCTTTCGGCCAGGCCATTACTCTGGGAGTAACGTGGGCTTGACATGATGTGTGTGTACTCCAAGGACTTGGCAAATGATTCAAACTCCTTTGCTGCATATTGGGTACCACTGTCTGAGTCTACAAGGGTCTCTGCAAAGTTGTGTCTCGCAAAAGCTCCTTTTACCTTGTGTATTATGGCTGCTGATGTGGTGCTGTGGAGTTTGTCCAATTCGAAGATCCTGCTGTAATAATCTGCAGTTACAAGGTAGTTCTCGCTGTTCCAAGTGAACGTGTCTGTCACCACTACCTGCCATGGCCTGTCTGGGATGCAGTGAGGTATCAGGGGCTCTTTGGCGTTTGAAGTGTGGTGTTCTAGACAGGTGGAGCAATTTCCAGCAATTTCCTCGATGCACTTGGCCATTCCAGGCCAAAATATGACGTCCCATGCTTTGTTTACTCCTTTCCACGCCCATGCGGCCTGCATGAATCTCTGCCAACATCTTTTCTCTGAGGCTGGTAGGAATGATGATTTTCTCCCCTTTGAAGAGGATTCCATTTATTTTTGGAAAGTTCATCTCGATGATCCCAAAATTCCTTCACGCTGTGAGGGAATTTTTTCCTTTCCTCGGGCCTTCCTTCTTGAATGGTTTTTCTCAGCATTGCACGTTGCTCATCTTTCTCTGTTTCAGCTCGGACCTCCTTCAGTCTTGCGTGGCTCGCTGGCACGTTACTGTATACTGTGTGTACTTGTACATCCATCCCCTCACTGAGGCTGGCATCCTAAGAGGCTAGTGATTTTCTGCCCTCACGGTAGCTATGGGCACAGTCACACATGCACGAAATTAACATTGGCGAATATTCGTCTCCGTTAATTTCCATTCAACGCGAGCGAAGGGACAAATAACACGGTGGCGAAGGAATTTCGCGTCTTCACTTCGCGTGGAGTTCAACTTAAGTGAACTCTGGCCAGCGAATCCGCAGCCTCAAGCAATAGCGAAGAAGTGTGTGTGGTTGACCCCTCTCGGCGTCCCACCCTGCACTGTCCACGTTCAGCTCAAGATACGAATTTCTCCTCGGCAGGCGATGGGTATTCGCGCATGCGTGACCGTGGCCTTACTGCCAGATTTGTCCTTGGGCGGAAAGGGTGAAGCAAGTCATGTGGAGCAGATTTGGTTAATCTTTGTCACATGACCTGCAGTGCGCCTGCTGCAATCGAACACGTGGAGATCCCCCCCGCCCCCCTCGGTGCTGTGTGGTGGACGCGCCCGAAAACACGAGCGCCGTCGCCTCGGTTTTGAACGGGCTTGTGGCGCGTCTCCATTAGAAATAATGAATTTGTGCGCGCGAAAGACGCACACGTTGGGTCAAAAATCGACGCTGACGTCCGTGACGTTTCCGTTTCCGCTCCAGTCAGCAGTCAACGTTAAGAGGCTAAGAAGCGGCACATGTTTGATCCGCAGCACCCTTCTTAAGACGATATCCTCAAAAAGGGCGAGGTTTGGAAGGAAATCGGGGAGCTTTCTCGGCGTTACAAGTAAGTAAACTGCCCTCCAACTGTAAAGAAATAAGGCTGACAAAAGGTAAGTTAGCAAATGTTAGCTAGTGTTAGCTGCTTGTTAGCAGAACAATACTAAATAGTAATAATAATAAATCAATCTTATGTAGCGCTTTCCTAGTATTCAAAGTCGCTTTACATTAAATGGAGTGAAACAAGACGACAGATGATCATAGCGCAGACATACAGGGGTGGATGGGGAGGGGGCTGCGAGAGGGAGACGCGGCAGCCACAGACGACGCCAGCAGTACTCTCCGACTTGGACAGATATAAAGGGAAAGAAAAACAAACATCATAAATCACAGATGTAAAGTAGCCTGCCAACCCAGCTGAGTTTCAGAATTCACAACAGTGAAAGGCAAGGTTGTCAGTCTCCTCAGGGACTGTAGTTGACTAGGGGGGAAAAGCAGTGTTGGCAAGTATGGGCGGCACGGTGGCCCAGTGGTTGGCACTGTTGCCTCACAGCAAGATGGTCAGTCAGTCAGTCAGTCAAGTTGCATTTTTTATAGCGCTTTTCTAGCCTGGGTTCGAACCCCAGGCCGTCCCAGGTCCTTTCTGTGAGGAGTTTGCATGTTCTCCCCGTGTCTGCGTGGGTTTCCTCCGGGTGCTCCGGTTTCCTCCCACCATCAAAAAGACATGCATGTCAGGGTTAATACTCCTGTCTGTGCTCTTGAGCAACGCAAGGGAAGAAGACCTGGAGTTGGTCCCCGGGCGCTGCAGCTGCCCACTGCTCCTGTACAGTAGGACTAGTAAGTGACCCGCAACCAAGTTGCGGTGATCATGACGTTTATTAGCTATTCACCCGTCTAAATCTCCCTCCTGTTCATCCTGCCAGCTAACTGCCTTCCCCCTGCCCCTAACCCCCCCCCCCCAACTCCAACTCCCTCCCCCCAAATGCTCAGAATCATCTGAAATGCACTGCTCCTGTACAGTAGGATGGGTTAGATGCAGAGAACACATTCGTTGTTAGAAGGTCAAATAAAGTGGCTTTCTTTCTTGTCTAAATTAGCTACATCGACATTTCTGAAACAAAACTATAGCCTCCGAACAGTTGATAACGCTTGGGTCCTAATTTCAAACAACACTACATATGGCATTATATAATGTGGTAAATTCGTCCTTAATATTACGTTTTGAAAGAAGATGACAAAACCGTGAAAACAGCTCATGAATATAAACATTTATTCTTTAACTGCAGAGGCCCATATTTCCTTGGGGAAAAACAGAAAAACAAAACAAAATGATGCCTCAACAGCATCCAAAAAAAAAAGAAAGAGGAAGTCATAAATGTCTCACCATCACACAAAAAATCCATGTTTGTAATGGAAGGGGGGGGGGGGCTAAGAGTACATCTGTCACCATCTTACAATGCTGTGATTGCAACTATTCCCCAATCCTCTGTGAATAGTACACATGGCCAGTGTAATTCTTGTTAATTGTCACAGTAACTTGCATATGAAACTGATCGTTGGTTTGAGTCGTTACGCCACTGTATTGTTTACAAGGGTGGGGACACCTGCAGTCAGTTGAGACTGAAGAGGTCACTTAGATGAGTGATGAAACGTTTCTCTCTCAATAAACGTTGTGTCCAGATGAACTGATTCAACTTTCTGTAATTTTCTTATCTGGATTATTGAGCATACATCAAGATATTCAGTAGTTGTTTATGGCTATGCATGTTTATTGGTGGATTAACAAAAGCCATAAACCAATATTACATGTAAGTGTGCTTTATTATTATACCTGATTTTATGTATGTGTTGTGGAGTCTCTTGGGTGATACCCCCCTGCATATAGATCGATGGATGGATGGATAGAGGCAACAGCACCTCAAACCCAACTGTCTGATAAGCCTCAGTGGACACCTCCGATGAGTAGCTGCAGGAAATCCTCAGCGGTGGTCACTCGGGGTCGAGTATGACCGTCCTCCCTCTGGGTCCCTCTGGGTCCTCCGGTGGGCGTAGAGACCAATCCTGAAGCCACATAATGGGAGGATGCCTGCATGTGACAGCTTTTTACATGGAGTGGCTGATGCACTTGCAGCCACCACACGGTCCTTGGCAGGGGGTGGCCAGAGTCCAAAGGCATGGAGAACCGAGACGATTGGGGACCACTGCCTTTTGCAGCCTTCATCCGTCTTCACTGCCGTTGTGACCTGGAGACATTTTCTGCCAGTTCCGCCGTTAAGGTCTTTGTTGGATTGTGCTTCATCTGGAACCTCCTCCTTGACCTATCCGCCTTGGGTGACCCTACCAGCAGCCAAGCTCCGGACGGCACAGCTCTTGGGATCATTAGTACACACAAGCTTCTCCACCACGGCAAGGTGGTGATCCAGGAGAAGAACTGCAACAAATACACTAACACCAGACATCTGGTGTATGCAAGCAAGAACTTACACTGATTATTGTCAGTGCTTATTTGCATAGCTGTGTTTGCTCTGCTATAATGCATCTGTGAATAAGGT
The DNA here is from genome assembly GCF_029633865.1 of Lampris incognitus. Lineage (NCBI taxonomy): Eukaryota > Metazoa > Chordata > Actinopteri > Lampriformes > Lampridae > Lampris > Lampris incognitus. The sequence continues at coordinate 12,235,630 of NC_079221.1, read as the reverse complement.
CTGTTGATTAAGAATTATAAAAATTGCCACCAAATAAGCACATTAGAACAAGTTAAGTGGGCCATTAGGGCCAACACTTCCTGTGAGGGGAAAATTGGCTTAATTTCATATTGTAGTCAAGAAGTGTGCAGTTCCTCTTCCAGCACAGTGGTTTCCAACCCCTGGGCTGTGACACACTAGTGGCTCGCAGCATGGGGACAGGTGTGTCGTGGGAAGGCTGTAATGGCTGTAATGCAGGGTTTTCTTAAGTATAAGGAGAAGATGGAATTACACACAGCACTAATGAATACAGCTGCACTGAATTTTTGGAAAATGTTTATTTCATTAAGATTCTCGTGCTGCCACTACAGGAAGTCCGTATTCGGACCCTTCATTACTGGCTGGTACCCTTCTTGTTTTAATGTTATTCCCACCCTGTCTTCAAAGTGTTTTGTTTCACTGATAAGGGGGGGGAAAATAAAAACATTAGAAAATTAGAAAAAGGGAGAAATTAATTAGAAAAAGAAAACGTTAACTTCCAGGATGACCGCCCTGTTATGAGTCCCTTCTGAATGGTCCTCGACCTTCCTCGCTGGTTCGAAGTGTTCCATTGGAGAAGGGACAATGCAAGAGTTCTCCATCTTGCTGTATGGGCGGTGCACTCTGAAACGGCGGAGCGCACCGCAGGGACACTGAAGCATTGCGCCATTAAAGTATTTCAGCATTAAAGACGTTTTTATATTCTGCAGCTCATGTTCTCTGTAGCTATAGAGTGACCCAGTCCAGACGTCCCGGTTTAGCCGGGACAGTCCCGGTATCATAACGTGTGCCCTGTGTCTCGAGCATTCTCACAATCGTGGAGGCCTATAGCATGAGCTGGTTCACGTGCTTGCATAAATACCAAATACCCGACCATAATACTGCCAGTTTGCTAAGTGCTTACAGCCACCAGTGCCCTGGTTGAACACGAATAGTAGACGTGATGTTAAGATATAATTTTAGAGCGCTGCATTTCAGAACAACGCTGGCTTACCATTCGTCGCCATTTTCGCGCATGCGTACGTTTAAAACGGCGGTGGTCGCGCGCATGCAAACGTCCAAAACTGCTGTGGGGGCTTTCCGGCTCTGCAGGCTGGCGTTTCTCCTCTACACGCGCGCGCGCACACATGCAGAGGGGAGAGCGTGAACCAGCTGACGTGAGGATAGCGTTACTCAAGTTGACAGCTTTACTCGTTACGTCATTGCTCGTCAAAATTGGTCCACCCCAAGGATCAGGTCCCCCGGCACAAACAGAGCAGTACAGTGTACTCTAAGTGCCAGGAGGATTAGCGTGACGTGTACGTCAGGGAAACAAAAGAGACGCTGGCCAAGAGGATGGCACAGCACAAGAGAGCTAACACGTCAGGCCAGGACTCCACAGTCTACACCATCTACAGGCCCGTGGCCACTCTCTCAAGGATGAGGATGTGCACATCCTTGATAGGGAGGGACGCTGGTCTGAACGGGGAGTCAAAGAGGCCCTCTATGTTAAGAGGGAACGACCATCCCTGAACCGGGGGGGGGGGGGGTTACATCTGTCGCCATCTTGCTGTGATTGCAGCTATTCCCCAATCCTCTGCGCACATTGCCATTTTAACTCTCATGGTCACGCCTATTTGCATATGAAACCGATCGCTGGTTTCGGTCGTTGTGCCACTGTATTGTTTATAGGGGGGGGGGGTATCTGCAGTCAGTTGAGACTGAAGAGGTCACTTAGATGAGTGATGAAACGTGTCTCTCAGTGAACGTGTTCAGATGAACTGGTTTAAAATTCTGTGATATACTCGTTACGTTGCTGCAAGTGCAGTAAGAACTTTGCACCACCCCCAAAGAAAATTAATTCCCCGCTGTAACGTCAGTGCGTCAACCCAGCAGCAACAACACACAACATAGAAAACGTTACACTTAATAACGTATTTATAACGAGGTGTGGGCTGGGTCCAGATTGACTTGCCGTTCGGTCCAGATGTGGACCGAGATCCGGACTTTGAGAAGCCCTCTGGGTGCTTGTATGTAGTCTGTGTGATATGCGCCGTTGACTAACGTGGTTTTAACGTGGTGTAATGCTGCCCCCTGTTGGTCTGGCATCGCACTTCACCAATCATTTATCCAGCACCAGTCACAGAGCATCATCACTCCACCACACACCATCTGCTAAAAACACCGGGCAGATGTTTACCGGGTCAAACCTTTGGATGTTTTTTTCTTAATTGGTACTTTACGAAGTCAGATGAATAAAACCATTTTAGTTTATTCCGCCGAGTTGATTTGCCTCGGGGTCACCTTTCAAAGCAGATTGTACATATCAGAGCTGGTGGTAATGCCTCCTGATCTGTTGAATGATATTTTCTCTTCGTCTCTAATTTTGATCTTACCCCTTAAATTGTGGTGGTGGGGAAAAAAGGGTGTTGGTGTCCTGACTCATAATCAAAGATTCTCAGCCCGGGAGATTATTTAAGGGAGCATTTTTTTATTATAAAAATAGGTCATATAAAAGCAATAAGTTATGAATGCAAGCAACTCTGCCACTTTCTGCCAGACCCCCCCCCCCTTTTCTCTCTCTCTCTCTCTCTCTCTCTCTCTCTCTCTCTCTCTCTCTCTCTCTCTCTCGCTCTCTCTCTCTCTCTCTCATACATACACACACACCACACATGTCTGCATGCAGAAACACAAGCACAGCCTTGGCCGTGTTTTGCCCAGTCCTCGAAGATCTGCCACCACCCTTCATCATCCGTCCTCCTCCTCTTCTGACCAAATAAGCGCTTGGTGACATACAGCCCGGCCAGTTGACTCATGCTCCATTTTTTCCCCCCTTCAGCCCTTGTGGAGAATGTCTACTTCCCATAGAACATTTCCAGCAGTACCTCCTCCATGTTGACGGTCCCTATGACGGGCTTGAAGAATAACTGAGCGACCACCGCGGGGCTGATGGCCCGCAGCACGGACAGAGCTATCAGGAGCTTGGCGAAGCGCGTCGTGTCCTCGCGATGGATCAGTTTCACGTGTTCGTTGAGCGCCTGGTGCGCCTCCCGACGCAGCGCCTGGATGTAGTGGAGACAGCGCAGACCCTCCAGATCTGGACCAAGGAGGAGGAGAGAGAGTCCGAGGACAGGAGAGGGGATTAGGAGAGAGAGAGTCAGGAGGAGAGAAAGCGAGTCAGAGGAGAGGAGAGAGTAAGGACAGGACAGGGAATTAGGAGAGAGAGTCAGAGGAGAGGAGAGGGAATTAGGAGAGAGAGTCAGGAGGAGTGAGACAGTCAGAGGAGGAGGAGAAAGTCAGGAGAAGAGCGAATCAGAGGAGAGGAGAAGGAGTCAGCCGGGGGCATGGAAGAGAGAGGGAAGATGAGGTGAGGGTAGAGGAATAGGATGGGTGGAAAGGGAGGGGGAGGAGAAGTGCATTGAAAGAGACAGAGGTTTAAATATTAGTCAATTACAAATTGGGCTTCTACTTTGTTGTCATGTAAAAGGATGTGATGGACCAAAGAGTCAAAACGTCTCTGTGGTGGCCCTGTCATTAACTGCCATGCGTCATTTTAGCCCCCTCATGGGGTTCCTCTTTTTCACTGGAACTTCAATGACACGCAGTCCAACTGAGGAGTCAGGCCTACTTTCTCAAAGAATAGAGGACCATCACCTCTCCATTTGTGATTCGGTCTGTACACGACATTTTCAAACGATTATTGGCTTCTCAAAGAAACTGAATCAAAAACAAACGAATAAATAACCGAGAGTTGCCATGACAACTGTCTGCAGCTACTCAGAGGTAACCTGCAGATTTACAATAAGATGAAACGTTTACTGAGGCCAGTTTTGGCCACTTGTGAATGGAAAGGCGCGCGTCTTTGCGCGCGTGCGAAAACGCGTGGACCAACCTGGGTTGAACAGCACGGCTCCCTTGAGATAGGCGTACTCCTTGGTACTGATATCTAGAGTCCAGCACTTCTTCAAGAAGGCTTTGATGGCCTGGATGTCCGCCAGAGACACTCCGGCCGCGCACCTGCTCGGCTCCACCGGCGGCTCCGTCTGTCTCTCCGGTGCGCCGGTGAGGATGCGCTGCAGCATGCTGGGCTCCGCGGTCTCCGTGGTGTCGAAGTCCACCCTGTCCTGAGCCAGACCCAGCACCAGCAGGGGCGCCCACCCGCTGCGGACCAGCATCAGCTGGTCGTCTTCCGGCAGCTCACGGAAGCACGGCACGTTTTTCACGAATCGCAGCGTCTTCACCAGCACCGCCGAGGCGGCTTTGCACGTCACCTGCGGGGAGCGCAGCGCGCCGCGCCGCCGCGCCGAGCCGCACGAGCACGCCTGCTGCCGGATGTCGAGCAGGGATGTCGGAGTGGAAACGGAGGAGGAGGAGGAAGAAGAGGAGGAGGTGGTCCTGTGGAGGAGGTGGTGCAGGGTTTGTTGCTGTTGGTGTCCCTCGGTGGCGGCCAGGCTGTCACTCTTCAGGATGTTGTACAGGATGCTGCTGCTGCTGTTTCGTCCGCCGGCGCCGCGGCAGTGGCAGCCCTCCATGCCGTCTCCTCCTCTACATGGACCGGAGCGCTACGCGTCCGTCTCCCCCCTCTCTCTCCCCTCTCTCTCTCTCTCGCGCGCGCTCTCTCTCTCTCTCTCCCCGTGTGTGTGTGTGTGTGTGTGTGTGTGTGTGTGTGTGTATTCGGAGGTCGGTGACGGAGGAAGCGCTGTTTTCTTGGCCCCTGATACCCCCGAGCCAACGGCAGCACATTTATATTAGCTCCCGTCTGCCCTCCTGCTTTCAGAACTTGTTTTTTTTTTATCACATATTCCGCCTACATGCTCCAGGCACCTCCTTCTTCTCCTCCTCCTTCACCCCCCCCCCCATCACATACACATAAACACACAGGCTACTAAACCAACACAAGATATAATACATGGAGATAAATAGACTCTTTTTGTTCCCACGTGACGCAGGTGCTGAATACATATGTCAGGAAGGTAATTATTACATAAATTAATTAGCAATTCGGGGTGAATGATTGAACATAAGGGGCTCATCCAACCAAGGTCTCAGTCATGTAAACAATGTGAAGGTGTCAGAGAACTCCCCGGATGTTTTGGGCAAGTGCTCTGACGTCACGTGGGCTCAGCGCACGGCCAGTAAGACTGGGAGCACTGGGATGGCGGCTCATTACATCAGGTGTTTTTAAAGGACACTGTGAGGCTGATTCATACTGGCTGCCTTCCCAGTCACCCCCCCCCCCCCAATCTGGTCTGTGGGAGCTGATTTGGGCTTCCCAGGTTTTGTCTCTGTGTTGAAGAGCCACACCGGTGGAGTTTCTCAGCGTTGAGTCCGCGACGTCGCGCGTCGCTCGTCCGGCAGAGTGCATGGCGCCTCCTAGTGGCGTTACAGCAGACGTGCAGAAACGCTCACTACCTCTTACAGGTTCTCTTTACATTTTGTGTGCCTTAAGATCGGGTGCTTTCATGTGTGGCTATATTTGCATGTGGGACACGCACCTGAGAGCCAGAATATACACTTATCCTCTTGTTGTTTGCTGGTCATCGACACTAATTACGGAACATGCCACGGATTTAAAGTGTGTTGGTGAGTTAGCGTCTGAGTGTGCTTTTGTTAGCGCTAGTTTGTGAGCGCTCAGAGAGAGAGAGAGAGAGAGAGAGAGAGAGAGAGAGAGAGAGAGAGAGAGAGAGAGGAGAGAATTGTGCCTCCGTTCTATTCTCAGCTTTTACCTTGACTCTGTGGCGGTGCCGTTTATCAGGCAGGAGTCAGTAAAATAGGCCACAGACGGATCTGAAGGCTTAATTATTTAAGGGACAATTTATATGATTTTCTATGAGAAAGGAGCAGAGACGGCCACGCTGCGAAGGCCGGCTACCAACCTTGACTCGGACACACTGTTATTGATTTAACCGTGAAAACGGGAGCCGGTGAATTATGATGTCATGACTCAACGCTCTCCTCGCATCTGTCATGAAAGGAGGGCGGAGAGGAGGAGGGGAGGGGTTTTGAGGAGTTAGACGGGAGGGAGGAGAACAGGTTGGACGGATGAGATACGGGGGGAGAGACAGGTTTGAGCAAAGCAGATGAATTAGTGATTTAACTTAATTGCCCCCAAGAGGGATTACAGGTTGGGGTTGACTGCTACCAGAGGGAGGAGGGGTGGGAAGGAGGGAGGGAGGGGGGGTTTGGGAAGAGGGGAATACAGAGCAGATGCAGTGTGAGAAACCATTAAACCAGAAAAATGAAACTGTGACAAAGAGAAGCTGAAAAAAATTATACTAAAGGGAAACAATCACAATTTTAAACAGCGTCTGTCTCTGCTCTCTGTGAGTATATCGTAGGGATGGCTCTCCGTTAGCCGTCATGCTAATGGGCGGCATGGCTCGGGAGGTAGAGCGGGTCATCTAGTAATCAGAAGGTTGCTGGTTCGATCCCCCGCTCCTCCAGAGAGCGTGTCGAAGTGCCCTTGAGCAACACACTGAACCCCTAACTGCTCCTGATGAGCAGGTTGGCACCTTGCATGGCAGCCTCCGCCATCAGTGTATGAATGTGTGTGAATGGGTGAATGTGAGGCACCCACTGTAAAGCACGTTGACTGGTCGGTGGACTCACTATATAAATGCAGTCCATTGATCGTTCATGATACTGAGCGGTCCTCTGTGTGTCTTTGAAACGTCACTGGCGAGCAATCTGTGAATGTGAACATGTATTTCCTGGTTTGCCGATGGGTTGCAGTGGTATAACAGGATACGAATAACAGTGCCGGTATACTACGCAGCTCTGCGTTGCTTTATACCGCTGTATGTGGCCTTCTTTTTCGCATGGTCTTACAGTATGACACCTGTCGGCGAACCAGGAAGCACATTTTCCCATTTACAGATTGTCTGCCAGCGACGTCACTGACTGTTCAGGGGCATCCGGGTGGCGTGGCGGTCTTTTCCGTTGCCAACCAAACAAGGGGATCGCCGGATTGAATCCCCGTGTTACCTCCGGCTTGGTCGGGCGTCCCTACAGACACAATTGGCCGTGTCTGCAGGTGGGAAGCCGGATGTGGGTATATGTCTTGGTCGCTGCACTGGCACCTCCTCAGGTTGATCCGGGCGCCTGTTCGGGTGGGGTGGGGGGGGTGGGCCGAGGGGAATGGCGTGATCCTCCCACGCGCCACGTCCCCCTGGCGAAACTCCTCACTGTCAGGTGAAAAGAAGCGGCTGGCGACTCCACATGAATCGGAGGAGGAGGCATGTGGTGGTCAACAGCCCCTCCCCGGATCGGCGAAGGGGGTGGAGCAGCGACTGGAACGGCTCGGAAGAGTGACGTAATGTGCCCGATACAATTGGGGGGGGGGAAGGGGGAAACAATGCACACAAAATAAAAGCAGCTATAATACGGAACATCCATCCATCCATTAGCTGAACCGCTTATCCTGCTCCCAGGGTCGCAGAGATGCTGGAGGCTATCGCAGCAGTCACTGGGCGGCAGGCGGGGAGACACCCTGGACAGGCCACCACGGCCCCCACCCATTCATACCTAGGGACAACTTAGTATGGCTGATTCACCTGACCTACATGTCTTTGGACTGTGGGAGGAAACCGGAGCCCCCGGAGGAAACCCACACAGACATGGGGAGAACATGCAAACTCCACACAGAGGACGACCCGGGACGACCCACCAAGGTCGGACTACCCCGGGGCTCGAACCCAGGACCTTCTCGCTGTGAGGCGACCGCGCTAACCACTGCGCCACCGTGCCGCCCGTGATGCTGAACAGTCTGTGTGTCATCCCTACAGCACATATACGTATATGTAGAGACAGAATGAGAGATATCGTGTTGAAAATCGCGATCGTTTCCCTTTAAAGTACTCAAGACATGAATGAGAGTGAAGTTTGGTAGTGGAAGGCTTAGCATTGGCGTGGAGAAAGGGTGTCATTGAGAGCCGGGCTGCATTCAGAAAACAACGGCGAGCGGGACCTCAGTCCCCTCTGCTCCGCGGGGCCGAAGGACGCGGCCACGAATGAAGGCAGGATGAAAAACTTTCACAGCGGTGCCAGAACATTGTTCAGAGAGAGAATGTCTTTGTATTGATTTACTGGAGAGAGAAAAAAGAAAGATTTTTCACATGTTTATACCAAGGTCGCTGTGGGATAAACAGCCTTCGCTCTGCCTGTCTCCTCTCCCGCTCAAGGCCTGGCCGGTGCAGGTTATAAAAATCCCTCCGTCTCAAGGAGAGATTACATTATGTCTTGCTGCAAAGGCAGGCAGCTGAAAAGAGCGCTTCTCCTTCTCCTCCTCCTCCTCTCTCTCTCTCTCTCTCTCTCTCTCTCTCTCTCTCTCTCTCTCTCTCTCTCTCTCTCTCTCCCGTCTGTCTGTCTGTCTCTTTTTCCATCTTTCTGCCGTGTTCAGTGTCTTCTTTCTCTCCGTACCTTTGTTTGCCGTGTTTCTTTCCAAGACGAATTTACAAGATGTGCTTTTCAGTGGGAGTGAATCGCGCTTTTCATCTTGTGAAAATCTGCATTTGTCTCAGTTGATGCTTGTCATTCCGGGGCTGTCGGACTCCGTTTTACTTTTGACCCGTGTCGAGCGTGAATAGCCTTTTGTTTTTTTGGCTTTAAGAATATATCGAATAACGTGAAAAAATAACATATGATGAGGTTATTGTGACTTTTAATGTTGTGGCCAATTCAGGGAGCACCCGGGAGCCGCCGCAGCCGGGCCGCGAACCCGGGTCTCCTGCGCCATGGGCGACTGCGCTAACCAGTCGACTAAAGTGTCTGACCCCTTAGCCCAGGGGTGTCAAACTCCAGGCCTCGAGGGCTGTAGTGTCTGCAGGTATTTGTTGCAACCGTGCTCTACACCACCTGACTTAACTAATTAGCTCACCTCCTGGATCAAGGAGGGGAAGGAGGTAGTTTAATCAGGTGGTTTAGTGCATGGTTGCAACAAATACCTGCAGACACTGCAGCCCTCGAGGCCTGGAGTTTGACACCCCTGCCGTAGCCAACCGGCTATTGAGTCTCCTCATCCGTGGTTGTTACACTACCCGCCTCCTTCAGCATACCAGCTCCCTCGCGCCTCTGGGCGCACGCACTTCCGATGGCCTCGCGGTCTCACCGTCCCACTTCTGACACCAGGGTAGCGAATTCAGGGGGCAGCCGGGAACCGCGGCAGCCGGGACGCGAACGCGGGTCTCCCACACCACGGGCGACTATGCTAACAAGTCCGGCTGGTCTGAAAAGGGTCCGACCGGTTAGCCGAGGGCTAGCGAGTCTGGTCATCCGTGGTCGTTACAGTATGTTGGTGGATTTTGCAGAGGTATTTCGCGAGCAGCCGTGGTATGGATGCTGCATCATCGGGCGATGAGGGGGATCACGAGTAGTGTTGGACACGTGAAATCACGTTAAGTGATTTCTTAATTCAGCTGCAAAACCGATGAAAATTCCCCTCTGCCAATCTAGGGAGATGCAGAAGAGAGGAACCCGCGAAAACGGTCAATATCAGCGTTGGATGAAGTTAAAGGCAAATATCGAAAGGAAGCAGGGAACTGGAATCTGTAATTTGGGCCTTAAATTTACGTCACACTTTAGAGGTCCACACAGAAAGAGGTTTTTAAAAACAGATACAGTTCCAGAGGTCCACCCCCCACCCCAGTTCTGTGATATGGAACAGACTCTCTCAGAGTCAGTGGCTGCTGGCCCCGGGCCCAGTATAACATGGCCCGACATGGAGCGGCCTTCCTCCTTACACCTAGACTCACAGCCAACACTCCTAAAAAGCAGCAATATGCTGTGTGTGTGCATGTGCACGTGTGTGTGTGTGTGCATGTGCACGTGTGTGTGTGTGTGTGTGTGTGTGTGTAATCCAGTGATTGAACCTTCATACATATCAACACATCCTTTGCACGCGTTGCTTGGCGTGTACACAGACTCACCCAGGGTCACGGTGGCTAAATTTACTCAGAGACCTTCAAAGATACCTCTGATTTTAGGAGGGTCCTGTTCTACTTTAGCAGGAAAGCACACACCCGCTGCTGCTGCTGCTGCTGCTGCTGCTGCTGCTGCTGCTGCTGCTGCTGCTGCTGCTGCTGCCCTGACCCATTCTGTTTAACGCCGCCAGTGCACAGACAATGCCGGTGAAGGCAACATCGGCAGCACACACGTTCACACACAGGATCTCAAAAGGGGAACGCAATGTAAACGATTCAAGCATGAAAGGATCCCACACACACACACACACTCGTGCATGGACTTGTGTGCGTCTGTGATCCGCAGTAGTCGATGAGACACCCAGACAGACCCAGTCAGCCAGAATTGGCCCCTCTCCTGCAGCTTGGCTCCCCCCTCACTCCAATTTGGAGCGAGGCCGCGTCTGAATAAATGTTAGCATGGGAAAGCCATGCACAGAGGCAGGGGAAGGGCGGCGGGTTGAATTAAGAACAGAATATACTTCATCTTCTGGCGGCGTAGCTGCAGTGTGTGAGGTGTGCTCAGCTGGAGAGATGCTGAAACAAAAACAAAAAAAAGAAGCAGTCGATGGATCCATCTTGTAAAGGATGATGGGATACATCAGCGCTCGGGACGTTCGCTGCATGGTTAAAGTTTGGGCCTCTATGGAAGTAAACCGGTCTCGCCGGATTTTGAAATGTACAAGCCTTCGAATTTGTAGCACTGATTTTTTTTGTATTGAAATGATATATCTGAATGTTTACAAGTCTTCAAATTTAAAGCACTTTTTTTTGCATTGAATTTTGCATCTGAATTTTTTGCCTCTTCAGTTTTTCAGTAACTCATTTTCACTTTTATTTTTCAGCGTTCACAAATTCACATCATAACAGTTCGCCGTTAAAAATGTCAACTAATATATTATTCAAGTTGCTCAAACTCGAGAGGCCAAATTCGCCGTCCAAAAAAAATTCAGATTACACATCCGGGATACTTCCATAGACACCCAGTTTACGTGTTCACCCTTTGGGTGGCTTTCTGGCTGCCTCTTGGCAGAGGGGAGTTTTGTTGTGGCTTTCATCCCCCCTCTCCGTCTAATCTGGCAACACAGCCGGCAGCTTGAAGCTCCGGACTTGTCCAGTATGCGCAGATTGCCCCGAGTGAACACATGCAAATGTTTTCAATAAGCGAGTGATTTTTCTTCTGTTGTGCGCTTCTGTAGCGGTAAGCATTTCCTGAAGGCTGATTCACACAAATGAAACTTGAAGGTTGCCATGACCCAAGAAGGCGGCTCTTTGGTACATTTCAGCAGCGCGGCCTTGGAAGACGAGTCTAGAGAAAGTACAAGGTTTTCACCAGACGCTCGGGCCTGAGACACCCACAGACACTCCAAGACAGGCCTCAGAAACTTAAGAAGACAACTTTTGTAGCATTCAAGGCTTTGCATTAAATGGTTCTCCTGGAAAAAGTCTCGCACCGCTTTGTTGATTTGTTGTGTGCTTTTCTGGCGGTTGCTATAGCAACTGCCTCCATTTTCTCTCCGCGGCTACTCTCATAAAGGACTGTGTCCTTGTCTCCATAGGAGTTACAAATTGAATACTGCACTTTCCAAGGACTCATGTCTCTAACTTCAAGCAGAGTGAGTGTGTGTGTGTGTGTGTGTGTGTGTGTGTGTGTGTGTGTGCGTGGACATACAGATTAATCCAGGTTGCTGTAGCCGTGCTTTGTGAAAGCAGAGGAGCTTGTACATTCTCTCAGTATGTCAGTACATGGGGATAGTATACAGTATTAATTTGATCCTCTGTGTACTGACAGAGTACTGACAGTGTACTGACAGAGTACTGACAGTGTACTGACAGAGTACTGACAGTGTGTAGTAACCCCAATAGTTAAGGAGAGCAGCAACTCAATGACACAGCACCTCTCTGTGCAAACAAACAAGGCTTTGCTCATTGTTTACCCCGGCTGTGGAGCTCTCTCTCTCTCTCTCTCTCTCCCACTCTCTCTCTGTCTGTCTGTCTGTCCCTTTTCACTGTCTCTCCCCCACTCTCTCTCTGTCTGTCTGTCTGTCTGTCTGTCCATCCCTCTCTCTCTCTCACTCTCACTCTCTCTCTATCTATCTATCTGTCTTTCTGTCTGTCTGTATGTCTCTCTTCGCTCTCTCTCCCCCACTCTGTCTGTCTGTCTGTCTGTCTGTCCCTCTTTCTCTCTCTCTCGCTCTCACTCTCTCTCTATCTATCTGTCTGTCTGTCTGTCTGTCTGTCCCTCTCTCTCTCTCTCTCTCTCGCTCTCACTCTCTCTCTCTATCTGTCTTTCTCTCTGTCTGTCTCTCTCTCTCTCTCTCTCTCTCTCTCACTGTCTGTCTCTCACTGTCTCTCACTGTCTGTCTGTCTGTCTCTCTCTTGCTGTCTATCTCTCGCTCTGTCTGTCTGTCTGTCTCTCGCTTGTCTATCTCTCTGTCTGTCTCTTGCGCTCTCTCTGTCTGTCTGTCTGTCTGTCTCTCTCTTTCACACACACACACACACACACACACACACACACACACACACACACACACACACACACACACACACACACACAAGCACTTGTCGTGCCACAATCGAGTGTTTGTTCAGTTGTTAACAGCCTGCATTCAGGCAGGGCTGAATATTGCATTCTGTGTGTCTGTGCCCCGATGTGGTCTTCGTCTCTCTGTCTGTCTCTCACTTCTTTTGTAACGGCACACAAGGTCACTATACAAACCCAAGGTCAGCTTGCTAACCACGAAAAAAGCAGCAGATGATCGCTTTTCTTTCCACTTGTGACGTAGGCCGCTGCCAAAGTCAACTTTAATTGTTGTCACTGTGCAGTTGGTGGTGTTGCAGCTTGTTGTGTCGGTCCGTTTTGTGTCGTGCTGTATGGTGTCGCAGCGCGGTGTTATTTCATCAGTTTTGGGGGGTTTTGTGCTTGTTTTTTGTTTGTGGTTTCCGCTGTCACACGGGCAGATTGCAATGTCTGTGGGTCTTCAGTGAGACAAATCCCTCGAATGAGTCATTCAAAAAAGTTATCAAAGTGTGATGAAGTCTTACGTAATTTAGATTCATATGAGGTAGGGGCGTCCAGGTAGCGTGGCGGTCTATTCCGTTGCCTAACGACACGGGGATCGGCGGTTCCAATCCCCGTGTTACCTCCAGCTGGGTCGGGCGTCTCTACAGACACAAATTGCGGGTGGGAAGCCGGATGTGGGTATGTGCCCTGGCCGCTGCACCAGCGCCTCCTCTGCTCGGTCGGGTCGGGTCGGGTCGCCTCTTTGGGGGGGCAAGAGGGAGAACTTGGGGGGGGGGGCGTGATTCTCCCACGCGCCACGTCCCCCTGGTGAAACTCCTCACTGTCAGGTGAAAAGAAGTGGCTGGCGACTCCTCATGTATGGGAGGAGGCATGTGGTAGTCTGCAGCCCTCCCCGGATGGGCAGAGGGGGCGGAGCAGCGACCGGGACGGCTTGGAAGAGTGGGGTCATTGGCTGGATACAATTGGGGAGAAAAAGGAGGGGGAAATTTAAAAAAAATAATCACACAGATGATCGAGTAGGTCTCCTCTTCATATAGTTGGGTGGAATTTCGGATATTGGATTTTCAAACCCAGCCCGACTCTCGTTCCTCGGCGTTTAAATCTGTTATTTCAGCCTTCCACAGTTATTTCCCCGGCCGCGACGCGCTGAGAGCCGAACAAAAGGGGCTGAAAGTAGGCCCTCGTTATCTCACTCAGTGGGTGTGTGGTAGAGGGGAGAGGGGCCGGGGCGTTGTGGCACCTAATGTCTCGTGTTGTGGACGTACAACGTGTTGCGCATATCCCGCCGGGACGTGAGCTAATTAGCCAAGGTTGAATGGGACATTGGACGGGGAGGAGGAGGGGGGGGGGAGAAGAGGGAAGAGATTCAGCCAAGGTCAGACCCATAAGTCCGCATGCGCTACCGAATCCATACAGCGCGGTCGTCCCCCCCGGTTCCGTCCTGTTGAGCGCACTCCAGCGGGGGGTCCTCCTCTTCCTCCGGACGGTCACGCTGCGGAGGGGACGGTGTACCCGGGCGTTCAAAGTCACAAAGGATCGGCTGGGCGGCGGCGTCTCTCAAAAAAAGAAGGCATTACCTAAGACATAAGAGGGATGAGAACTGCCAATCTCTCACCTGTCCCCTGTATATGTATCCCATTTACCTGTCTCCCATCCCTCAATTCACCTCCCTCCTCTTGCCCTTCCTCCCCCGTCCTTGATGCCCTATTTATCTTATGTAAAAGCCCACGTCACACTGTGAAATACACCTTTCTCATATGTATAGCCTATGCCAAAAACACAGACACATGCACATATCACATTACCCGTCCTCTGTGTGTGTGTGTGTGTGTGTGTGTGTGTGTGTGTGTGTGTGTGTGTGTGAAATATGAAATCGCTGTGCAGCGGTAATTTATGTCCCTCCTATCTCATTCTTTATTGGTCTCCCGGTGACTACAGTATGAATATTTTGCCTTTGAGCGTATCGAGGACAGGGTCATGTTTGCATAAGAAGGTAAATTATGACACTAATAACAATGTTGCTGTACCAGGAAGAGACAGACGTGGGGAGGCGAGGACAGGGAGCGGGGGAGCCCGGAGGAGGGAGAAACAAAAAACAAAAAAAGAAGAAGAGGAGGCTGGGTAAGAACGGCAGAAAAGTGAGGAGCGGGCTCGTTGTGTGCGCACACAGAGGACGTGCGTTGTGGGTTGGGGCTCGGGAGAGTTTGGGGGGGGGGGGGGACAGATCGACCCGACGAAATGAAGGACGGCGAGGATTAACGTTCGCATCACTCGTCAAGCAATTACAACGGCGAGGTTTCCGCCGGAGGGACAACTGCCTTGCCACTTCCAGCGTCCTGGAAACGGCCGCTGACATTTGCAGCAGACGTTTCTTCATCCCCGAGCCGCGCTCAACAATGGACGCACTTTGAGACTCCTGTCAGTGACTCACCGGCAGGAAATGACTCATGCTGTTTTGTCTGAACTAAGTGGCACTTATTTACTTCGTAACCAAGGCCAGACCCCGAACCCTAATTCTGCTACCTTCCCGTTTGTGTACACAGAAATATTGGAGTTGCTCCTTCTTTTGAAGCGCTGTCAACTAATTAAAGCTCAGAATTTATTTCGGCTGAAGCCCACGCAGGCGTCCTTTTCCTTTCCTTCTGCTGCTGAGACGGGGCCTCGCCCTGCCATGCAGCCACGATCCGTTCACGTGAAAACTCGATGAAATTAAAACTCGCTGCAGTGTTGCAGTGGGAGACAGATAGACAATAGACAGACATACTGGAAATGATAGGTGCAGAGGAGTCTGCCCCATGACATTAGTTGTTGCCATGGCAACAGATCTGCATATACAGGATCTGATTTAATTACTGCTTAAAGCTTTTGCACACCAAGTCTGTCCATTCAGTATTTTTGCAGGGGTTAGGGGTTAGCACGGTCGCCTCCCAGCAAGAAGGTTCTGAGTTCGAGCCCCGGGGTAGTCCAACCTTGGTGGGTCGTCCCGGGTCGTCCTCTGTGTGGAGTTTGCATGTTCTCCCCGTGTCTGTGTGGTTTCCTCCAGGAGCTCCGGTTTCCTCCCACAGCCCAAAGACATATAGGTCAGGTGAATCGGCCATACTAAATTGCCCCTAGGTATGAATATGTGTGTGTGTGTGTGTGTGGGCCTGTGATGGCCTGGCGTCCTGTCCAGGGTGTCTCCCCACCTGCCACCCAATGACTGCTGGGATAGGCTCCAGCATCCCCACAACCGTGAGAGCAGGATAAGCAGTTTGGATAATGGATGGATGGATGGATATATACACTCACTGGCCACTTTATTAGGTACACCTTGCTAGTACCGGGTTGGACCCCCTTTTGCCTTCAGAACTGTCTTAATCCTTCGTAGCATAGATTCAACAAGGTACTGGAAACATTCCTCAGAGAGTTTGGTCCATATTGACATGATAGCATCACGCAGTTGCTGCAGATTTGTCGGCTGCACATCCATGATGCGAATCTCCCGGTCCACCACATCCCAAAGGTGCTCTATTGGATTGAGATCTGGTGACTGTGGAGGCCATTTGAGTACAGTGAACTCATTGGCATGTTCAAGAAACCAGTCTGAGATGATTCAAGCTTTATGACATGGCGCATCATCCTGCTGGAAGTAGCCATCAGAAGATGGGAACACTGTGGTCATAAAGGGATGGACATGGTCAGCAACAATACTCAGGTAGGCTGTGGCGTTGACACGATGCTCAATTGGTACTAAGGGGCCCAAAGTGTGCCAAGAAAATATCCCCCACACCATTACACCACCACCACCAGCCTGAACCGTTGATACAAGGCAGGATGGATCCATGCTTTCATGTTGTTGATGCCAAATTCTGACCCTACCATCCGAATGTCGCAGCAGAAATCGAGACTCATCAGACCAGGCAATGTTTTTCCAATCTTCTATTGTCCAATTTTGGTGAGCCTGTGCGAATTGTAGCCTCAGTTTCCTGTTTCTTAGCTGACAGGAGTGGCACCCGGTGTGGTCTTCTACTGCTGTAGCCCATCTGCCTCAAGGTTCGACGTGTTGTGCGTTCAGAGATGCTCTTCTACATACCTCGGTTGTAATGAGTGGTTATTTGAGTTACTGTTGCCTTTCTATCAGCTCGAACCAGTCTGGCCATTCTCCTCTGACCTCTGGCATCAACAAGGCATTTTCGCCCACAGAACTGCCGCTCACTGGATATTTTCTCTTTTTCGGACCATTCTCTGTAAACCTAGAGATGGTTGTGCGTGAAAATCCCAGTAGATCAGCAGTTTCTGAAATACTCAGACCAGCCCGTCTGGCACCAACAACCATGCCACGTTCAAAGTCACTTAAATAACCTTTCTTCCCCATTCTGATGCTCGGTTTGAACTGCAGCAGATCATCTTGACCATGTCTACATGCCTAAATGCATTGAGTTGCTGCCATGTGATTGGCTGATTAGAAATTTGCGTTAACGAGCAGTTGGACAGGTGTGCCTAATAAAGTGGCCGGTGAGTGTATATATGTGTATGTATATATATATATATATATATATATACACACACACACACACACACACAAATATACACAGGTGTATATATATATATATATATATATATATATATATATATATATATATATGTACGTCAACGACAGCTCTCCCAGCCAGACACCTTTCGACACACCTCCCCGCACTCCACACAACGACACTAAAAACACAATCAACATTAGGCGAGGCCGCCACCATACCACCCTCAGTGTTATCGGAACTGCCGGTCTGCATGGGCTAGCAGTTAGCTTACCCTGCCCCGCTTCCGCATCCTGTCAGACCGCCCTCGGTGTTTCCTCTTTGGGGGCAGTTCCAGGCAGGGCCGTGGTCCCTGGGCCCACAGGACACAGCAGACCAAGCTCCCCCAGCCGATCCATCGCCAGCTCCCCCAGCCATCAAACAAAGACATAAACTTTAGACGTGGACAAAGACACTGCATGGACCGTACTGGGTGAGGCCGCCACAAACGTAAATTCACACCACCCTCTTCCCATACCAGTACTGGGTGAGGCTGCTACAAATGTGAATTCACGCCGCCATCTTGCCACACTGGTACTGGGTGAGGCCGCTGCAAAGCTGCTCAGTATTGTTTTAGCAGTTTACAGATGTTTTCATGTATGTCTCTATGTCCTTCAATAGACATTTTTACATGTGGATAGTGTTCTTTAAAAAAACACAGTGGACTTGGTACATACAAGGCTGGATTATGGACTGGGCATGCCGGGCGAGTGCCCCGGGACCCCGGACCACGAGGGGCCCCAAAAGGTCAGGGGTATTGTGTTCGCGTGTAGTAGGAAACCCCAATCACACCCTACATGGGACGTTTGTTCCGACCCTGTGTTGCGATGCAGGGCCCAAGCTAGTCTCTATTGATGTGGGGGGCCCAAGCTACAGTCTCTACTGATGCAGGGCCCCAAGCTACAGTCTCTACTGATGCAGGGCCCCAAGCTACAAAGTCTCCATTGATGCGAGGCCCAAGCTACAGTCTCTACTGATTTCTCCATTGATGCAAGTGACCTGAAATAATCGGACTCAAGCAATTCGCATTATATGAGTGACTTAACTTTGTGTAGTATCCCCATAACATCATCATACTTTCACAGTCTGCGACATAGACAGTATAAGAAACCTGGAGTCGAACTGGAAGCCTTTTTTCAGTTGCTAGGGACTCGTTTGAAGCAGAGCCATAGATATTACAAGTATAAACGTACTAAATATGTCGGGGGTGGTTTCTGAATGTATCACAATGCCGGTTTGAAGAGTGTGCGCCTTATGTTTACAGTGTAGCAATTAAGAGTGCAACATGTGCCTTGTGTTTACATTGTAGCATTGAGAGCGCAACAAAGTCTGACATAGTGCAAACTCGATGCTTATGATCCAATTCATTGTTTCATTGTCTATAAACAAATGTGCTAGCTAGAATGCCCATACTGAAAAATAGTTAAACAGATAGTTTTACTAAAATATGTCCATATTTCACTAAATTATTTGCTCTGAAACAAACATTTATTTCCTGTTGGTAAGCCGTTGTAAGTGGGAGGAAGGCTTCGCAATATGTTTGCGATGCTGTGAGCTGCTATTCTCATCTCTGTTTGCGTTGTGATTCAAAATTGTGTTGTACTTTGGAGTCGCCATCCGAATCCCATGCAGATTGGCATAGCGCCGACTACCATGTTGGGTATTTGCATTAGCTTTACATTTAACAATGTTTAGTATTGTTTGCATAGCCTATGTGATGGGGGGGGGGGCAATAGACGTGTGTGCCCTGGGGCCCCCTGGTGGGTTAATCTGGTCATGGGTACATATTGTTAAATATGTTATTTGAAAATGCATCTTACTTGGTGTACCAAGGCTTTTGGGCTGGTCGTCTGAGGAAAGGAGGGCTGTCAGCAGGCCCCTCCAGTCATATATTTTGTTGGAGTACACCAACAACTACTGACTGTGGCGTACTCTTACATCGCCTTGAAAACCACGTGTCTCCTCTGATCGCTGATGCTGAGACCTTTATTCATGCATTTGTTTTATCCAGAATAGATTATTAGTCCTTTAGAAGTCCTTTTCTCAGTCGTGTAACATCGGATGCTAAATGCAAAGGTCAGACAGTACACACTATAGTCCCAGAACCAACACATAGACTAACACAGCCCCCCGGTTATAGTCCCAGAACCAACACATAGACTAACACAGCCCCCCGGTTATAGTCCCAGAACCAACACATAGACTAACACAGCCCCCCGGTTATAGTCCCAGAACCAACACATAGACTAACACAGCCCCCCGGTTATAGTCCCAGAACCAACACACAGACTAACACAGCCCCCCGGTTATAGTCCCAGAACCAACACACAGACTAACACAGCCCCCCGGTGTCTCAACTAGCTGTTTCTCCTCTCACAAACAACCAGAATATGCTGATGGATAGCTGAGTTAACCCTTCAGGCTTGAATCCACTCAGCAATTCAGCAGCCTAAAAGCTGTATCTGCAGCCTTTTCCAACTTTCAGTTAAAGATGCTGTAATATTGTCAGAAAGATGTGTCTGCATTCATAAAGCTGACGCTTGAGACAACCGTCCGCCATGAACGTGTCACAGAGGCGTTCCTTGTTGGTGGTTGACGTGCTCTTGTGAAAGCGTGTTAATATGACGATCCGACAGCTTCTCTTCACGCCATCGTCAGTTGGAAGTGTTTCTGTAAAAGTGACTCAGTCGGGAGATGGCAAATTGACATTTTGGGGAATATCTATTCCGTCTCGTGTTCACACGTAAACCTGACATGTAAAATTCATGATTTACGGATTAGGCCGCATGTGTAAATGAAGTTTTTGACCACAGGCCTTGACCGGAAAAAGACCATACTCCATCAAAAAAACAATAGACTGTATGAAGTAATCTCAACAGGAGATCAATACACCTATCAAGGCCCACTTCTGCTTCCATATCATTATATTTTGTATAAATCCTTACTATACACATGAGATGGACCTCCGGACCTTTGAGATGGAATTGTGTACCTGCGATTGTGGGACCCGTTGCATTTCCCAGTTGCCTCCCCAAGCTACACTAACTTGTGCCCAGTCAATAATATAGATTTTTCCTTCTAGCTTTAGTCATGTGCAGAGCCAGTTCGATATATCCCGCTTTCAAGGGGTTTAAAAATTAGTTGAACTGTTGATACTGTTGCTCAGTTGCTGCTGTCACACGTTTGATTCATGCAGCTGTCAGCAAACATCATGATACTGTAAATATCGCGATTCGGGGCGTCCGGGTAGCGTAGCGGTCTATTTCATTGCCTACCAACACGGGGATCACCGGTTCGAATCCCCATGTTACCTCCAGCTTGGTTGGGCATCCCTACAGACACAATTAGCCGTGTCTGCGGGTGGGAAGCCGGATGTGGGTATGTGGTGTCCTGGTCGCTGCACTAGCGCCTCCTCTGGTCGGCCGGGGCGCCTGTTCGGGGGGGAGGGGGAACTGCGGGGGGGGGGGTGAAACTCCTCACTGCCAGGTGAAAAGAAGCGGCTGACGACTCCACGTGTATCGGAGGAGGCATGCGGTAGTGTGCAGCCCTCCCCGGATCGGCAGAGGGGCTGGAGCAGCTACCGGGATGGCTTGGAAGAGTGGGTATCGCCGTGAAGTATGTTCATCGCCATGAAGTATGTACATCGAAGAACGCAGGCAGTGCATGTGCGACGCGAATGACATGGGGCCCCTACAAGGGGGGTTTCCTACTGTGATGTCACGTCACTTTAAATCATCCATTGGTTGTTTAAGGCGAGGGGGGGTTGCGGTTACTGCTTTGGAGTAAATTTTGTCAGCCCTCAGGGGCCCCCTACTGCCTGGGGCTCCAAGCAGTTGCCGGACTTGCCTGTTCAGAAGCTTCACCTCTGGGCGGGGACACACCCTGGGCAGGCCGCCGCCATCACAGGGCCGACACACACACACACACACACACACACACACACACACACACACACACATTCACAGCTAGGGACAATTTAGTACGGCCGATTCACCTGACCTACGTGTCTTTGGACTGTGGGAGGAAACCAGAGCCCCCGGAGGAAACCCACGCAGACACGAGGAGAACATGCAAACTCCACACAGAGGACGACCCGGGACGACCCCCAAGGTTGGACAACCCTGGGGCTCGAACCCAGGACCTTCTTGCTGTGAGGCAACCGCGCTAACCACTGCCCCACCGTGCCATATGGCATGGCAAGGGATGTGCCGCCATGTTAAAATCATCACGGCTCAGCGTCACAAAGATGCCCTGAATCGGTTTACCACCCCCCACCCCCCCCTCCCCCATCAGGCCATGTGGATGACATGCAGGCTCCTCGGTGAAGATCTGCGGTGAATGCATCTATTGTTCTTGTTTACCTTGAGAAACCGCTTTGGCACATCTTGCCCGTTTTTTTTTTACATATTTCTTCTACAGCTGTTTCCTCTCTTCTCTCTGCCTGCTGCTTGGCTGCACACAGATTTACTGGTGCCAAGGCCTTCATGATTCTGCACCACTGGCTCGGCCATTTCTCCATGTCCAAGAGCTGATTTTACCTCCTGAAATATTTCCTCAAAGGTCTTTTTCCCTCCAGTTGCCACGTTTTGTTGTTTTTTTCCCCTCCAGATTTGTGGTTATAGTCTCTAAAGGCCAACGAGCACCACCACAGAAACAGAGCGGCGAGAAAAATGATTAGGGTCAAAGGTCACCTGTAGCACATTGCTGTATTTAGCACTGCTCGGCAAAACCAGCAAAAGCCTCCCCCCCCCCCCCCCCCAGACAGAAAATACAGATTTGCAGCCGTGTCGTGTGGGAATTGGACGGTGTCCTGGCGATTAGCAGCCCGTCCAGCAGACCGCACATCGACTCGGGGCTAGCCGCCGGCGGCAGTGGGCGGGGCTTATGCTGAAACGAATAGGGGCGTTCTTCTTGACTCGAGTCAGCCAGCGTCAGTGTTGCTGTGACCTTAGACGTCAACGCTTTTCAACGTTTACAAATCAAACTCCTGGCTGGGGTAGCATAGAGAGATGTTATGCTTCACCGCCAAGGCAACACGAGACCCCTACCCACCTCCAAACACGTGAAGTCATTATTTTTCCAGCTTTGTTCAATGTGCTTTCAACCTGGATAGAAGAAATAAAGACTCCACCACACACAGCTTATTTAGGGTTGCTCTCAACCTGATGAAGGACTTTCAGCCTATTCCATTACATCCCATCATAAGAGTTGGCTCTTTATCCGTAGGGGTCGCCCGTTTCCCACGTTATCTTCCTAAGCTTTTAAAAGCATTTTCAGTGATATTGTAACTAACTATTTGTCAATGCAGAATTTTTTTAAATGAATATTTGAACGGATTAACATTCATCCGAGCCCATTTTCATCATGTAACTTTGCAAACGGCATTTTTAAAGAGATGAGGAGGGCATCAAAGCGTCATGCCAAAAACTTTCATGCCGCCGGACTTTCAGCTTTGTGATTCCGAGTCTGTAAGGTCAGTTTTACTTAGTAAAGCACTGGCAAAAACACAATGTTTTATAGAAAATAAAGAATAACAGGAGGCAGAACAAGAGATTAGAATAAAAAATTCATCATAAACTACTAGAACTCTCTGTGTTTGTGTGAGTGTGTGTGTGTGTGTGTGTGTGTGTGTGTGTGTGTGTGTGTGTGTGTGTGTGATTATGGATATGAGAGCATCTCTGCTCATGTTGAATTGAGGTTGTTAGAAACATGCGGTGCAGCAATCCCCTTGAAAAACTAAGCATTCCTCCATTCTTTCCCATAGCTGAAAAAAAAAATCAAAAATAAAAGTTAAATATTTTAAAGTATTCAGACCATCAGAAAATTGAATACACCCGCACATCCCCTACAGTAGCCGAAGGTTTCAAAGCTTGAACAGAGTTGCTGTGTTTGAGTATGAAGGACGTGTTAAAAATTGAACAAGTCCAAAGTTTTGGAGAAAATAATAAAACAAGACTTGGTCAAAACTTGGTCAATGTTCAAAATTGTGGCCAATTTTCTGTAGTGGTCCCAGTAATATTTGTTGTTAAAGTGTACTGAAGTGGGCGTCCGGGTAGCGTTGCGGTCTATTACGTTGCCTACCAACACGGGGATCGCCGGTTCGAATCCCCGTGTTACCTCCGGCTTGGTCCTACAGACACAATTGGCCGTGTCTGCGGGTAGGAAGCCGGATGTAGGTCTGTGTCCTGGTCGCTACACCAGCGCCTCCTCTGGTTGGTAGGGCCACCTGTTCGGGGGGGAGGGGGAACTGGGGGGAATAGCGTGATCCTCCCACACGCTACGTCCCCCTGGTGAAACTCCTCACTGTTAGGTGAAAAGAAGCGGCTGGCGACCCCACATGTATCGGAGAAGGCATGTGGTAGTCTGCAGCCCTCCGCGGAAGAGTGGGGTAATTGGCCAAATGCTATTGGAAGAAAAGGGGGGGGATCCAAAAAAAAGTGTATAAGGTTGATGTGCAGAGCTGTAGTAACTACAGAGGTATAAAGTTGATCAGCCACAGCATGAAGATATGGGAAAGAGTAATAGAAGCTAGGTTAAGAGGAGAGGTGATGATTAGCAAAAAAGTATGCTTTCATGCTTTGAGAATGTTGATGGAGAAGTATAGAGAAGGCCAGAGGAGTTACATTATGTCATTGTGGATTTACAGAAAGCATATGACAGGGTGCTGAGAGAGCAGGTGTGGTATTGTATGAGGAGGTCAGGAGTGGCAGAGAAGTATGTAAGAGTGGTGCAGGATATGTTTGAGGGCAGTGTGACAGTGGTGAGGTGTGCGGTTGGAATGACGGATTGGTTCAAGGTGGAGGTGTGATTACATCAAGGAACAGTTCTGAGCCCTTTCTTGTTTGCAATGGTGATGGACAGGTTGACGGACGAGATCAGGCAGGAGCCTCCATGGACTATGATGCTCGTGGATAACATTGTGATCTGTAGCGAGAGTAGGGAGCAGGTTGGAGGGAGCCTGGAGAGGTGGAGGTATGCACAGGAGAGAAGAAGAATGAAAGTCAGTAGGAGCAAAATGGAATACATATGCATGAACAAGAGGGAGGACAATGGAATGGTGAGGATGCGAGGAATAGAGGTGACGAAGGTGGATGAGTTTAAATACTTGGGGTCAACTGTGCAAAGTAACGGGGTGCGGAAGAGAGGTGAAGAAGAGAGTACAGAAAGGGTGGAGTGGGTGGAGAAGAGTGTCAGGAGTGATTTGTGACAGAAGGGTTGACCTGTTGCGGTTTCAGCGGTCGCGGAAGCAAAAACTTGGGTGTGGGAGGAGTTCGGCGAGGCTATGGAGGAGGACTTTCTATTGGCCTCAAGGAAGTTCCGGGAAACCATCTGACAACTCAGGAAAGGAAAACAGGGCTTGACTCAGGCTGTGTTCAGCCGGAGAGGGGAACCTGGACTGGGGAAGTTGTCGAGCGGTGGAAAGAACACTTTGAGATGCTGCTGAACCTGGCTAACTCGTCCTCAGTGGAGGAGGTAGAGTTTGAAGTCTCGGGGGAAGCCCCACCCATATCCCTGGCAGAGGTCTCTGAGGTAGTTAAGAAGCTCCTTGGTGGCAAAGCGCCAGCTGTGGATGAGATTCGCCCTGAGATGCTGAAGGCTCTGGACATTGTTGGGCTGTCTTGGCTGACACCCCTCTTCAGTGTCGTGTGGAGGTCGGGGACAGTACCTATGGAGTGGCAGACTGGGGTGGTGGTTCCATATTTAAAAAGATGACCGGAAGGTGTGCCCCAATTATCGGGGTATCACATTGCTCAGCCTCCCTGGGAAAATCTACTCTAGGGTGCTGGAAAGCAGGCTCTGACCGACTGTCGAACCTCAGATCCAAGAGGAACAATACGGATTCCATCCTGGCCGTGGAACAACGGACCAACTTACACTTGCAGAAGTGCTGAGGGGGGCATGGGAGTTTGACCAGCCAGTCTACATGTGTTTTGTGGACTTGAAGAAGGCTTACGACTGTATACCCCGGGGCACTCTGTGGGGGCTACTGCGGGAGAATGGGGTACCGGGGCAGTTGCTACAAGCCATCCGGTCCTTGTATAACCAAAGTGAGAGCTGAGTCCGCATTCTTGGCACAAAGTCAAACACGTTTTTGGTGGGTGTTGGACCCCGCCAAGGTTGTCCCTTGTCTCCAGTTCTGTTTGTGATAGTCATGGACAGGATCTCAAGGCGCAGCCAAGGTGAGGAGTGTGTCCATTTTAGGAAACTCAGAATTGCATCTCTGCTCTTCGCAAATTATGTGGTTTTGTTGGCTTCATCAGAACGTGACCTCCAGTGCGCACTGGGGTAGTTTGCAGCTGAGTGTGAAATGGACGGGATGAGAGTCAGCACCTCCAAGTCTGAGGCCATGGTTCCTTACCAGAACATGGTGGATTGCTCCCTCCGGGTTGGGGATGAGTTGTTGCCTCAAGTGAAGGAGTTCAAGTATCTCCAGGTCTTGTTCATTAGTGAGGGTAGGATTGGTGCAGCATCAGCAGTAATGCGGACATTGTACCGGACCGTTGTGGTGAAGAAGAAGCTGAGCCGGAAGGCAAAGCTCTCAACTTACCAGTCAGTCTTGTTCCAACCCTCACCTATGGTCATGAGCTTTGGGTAGTGACCAAAAGGGTGAGATCGCGGATACAAGCGGCTGAAATGTGTTTCCTCCGTAGAGTGTCTGGGCTGATCCTTAGAAATAGGGTGAGGAGCTTGGACATCCGGAGGGAGCTCGGAGTAGAGCTGCTGCTACTTCACGTCGAAAGGAGCCAGTTGAGGTGGTTCGGGCATCTGATTAGGATGTCTCCTGGACGCCTTCCTTTTAGAGGTTTTCTGGGCATGGCCAACTGGGATGAGACCCAGGGGTAGACCCAGAACTTGTTGGTGGGACTACATGTCCAGTCTGGCCTGGGAAGGTCTTGGGATCCCCCAGGAGGAGCTGGAGGGGGTTGCTGGGAAGAGGGACATCTGGAGTGCCCTACCTAGCTTGCTGCCACCGTAAACCAACCCCGGAGAAGTGGCTGAAGATGAATGAATGAATGAATGAATGAATGAATGAATGAATGAATGAATGAATGAATGACCAGCAAGAGTTAAAGGGAAGGTTTACCAGATGGTAGTGAGACTAGCTATATTGTATGGTTTGGAGACCGTGGCACTAATGAAAAGACAGTAGGCTGAGCTGGAGGTGGCAGAGTTGAAGATGGTAAAATTTTCGTTGGGAGTGGCAATGAAGGTCAGGATTAGGAACGAGTATATTAGAGGGACAGCTCAGGTTGGACGGATTGGAGACAAGAGACGCAAGATTGAGATGGTTTCGACATGTGAAGAATGCTGAATATGGAGCTGCCAGGCAAGAGGAAAAGAAGAGGTTTATGGATGTGGTGAGGGAGGACATGCAGGTGGTTGGTGTGACAGAGGAAGACACAGAGGACAGGAAGAGGTGGAAACCGATGATCCGCTGTGGCGACCACTAACAGAAGCAGCCGAAAGTAGTAGTGGTAGTAGTAGTGTTGTTTTTATCTGGGGGTTTTTTTCCCTTGTTTTTTCTTTTCTTTTCTTTTCTTTTTCTTTTTACATGTTTGAAATAAAATAAATCAAACCAGACCAAACCAAACTAACCTCAACCTAACCTTAACCTAACAATTGCCATGAGCATGTGCAAGAGTGTGCAAGAGTTTTGCAAATCTAGGGTCACCATCTAGACATGAGCCTCATAAGGTCCCTGCTCCAAACCCTGAAAGAGCCGCCGTCTGTTGATGTTATGATATTTGGCTGTCCTTCAATAAAGCACCGATTTACTCTGTTCTTTAATCCCCCTGGTAACATCCATGAGGGTTTCAACTCGTAAAGAAATGTGAGCATAAAAAAAATAAACAAGTACACTCATAAACAAGTGCAGGTAATAGCAGCCTGGTTGAGCCTGAGTTTTACTTACTGATGTGCTGGTAAAGCCCTTTACCAGCTTGTTCTGTCATCTGCTTCTTAGACACAACAACTTCACTTCTTCAAACTCAACACTACCTGCCTTCTTCTTTCTCAGTTGGCTGCTATGATAAAGATGGAAAAAATTGTGCACACCATCATTTTTCCTGGCAAAGTCCTACCAGACACTAACCATTCAAATGAACAACTACAAAAGCCTTCATGATTTGGATATTTGCAGGCTAGGTATCATCTTGACTATGCTGGTGATAGAATTAAAAAAGTATTGTTGTTTGCAAATAAATCTGCAGTGTGGTACCTTCATTGTAGCTGTCAGACGTCTTCTTCGTCATGGCAGGGGCCAGTCTTCAATGATGTCCTGAATGAACTTGTACATTTTCCACTGAAAAAGTACCAAGGCAGAAGGCCACAGGAACACTTCTATTACGCAGAAATATGACAAACATCAGAAAGCACTTTCTCTCAACCCTTGTAGCTCTGTAAAAATTCCACGTCTTTGTATCGCAGCCTTTAGAGATGCTCATTGGTATCAAGGACACCTGCTCAGTCTGCAGAAGGCAAACACGCATAGGATTCAAAACCACATCATGAAACATTAATTTCTGTCGTGCTTTTTTCCACCATTGTTATTATTCGCAGTCGTCATATAAATATCATTATCATTGAAACAAATGAGACTGATGAGTGTAAACAGAAGCTGTTTTATGGCTGTGCAAGCTGAAAGCCCTCCACGCTCACACGGGGCACCGTGCATGGTGATATATAGCCATGCATTATCACATTATGTACCACAGCTCTTTGAGAGCTAGGTCCTGCTGCCCTGCTGTCTCTCAAGGTCTCTCTCTCTCTCTCTCTCTCTCTCTCTCTCTCTTTCTCATTCCGGCGCAGCAAGGTCACCTGCTCCGCCATGGGGTTTGTGCAACCTTGAGCCGCTAACTGACCGGGAAATGTGTGTTTTCCTCTTCCACCACCTTCGCGTCCCCATGTCAATCAGCCGCTTACGAAGCAGAGCTGTCATGCCACATTCCACTGTACCGCCACTCTGACATCAAGTCCCTCCAATACATGTAATCGCAAACAACCAGCTAACACCCTTCCCCAAGGCTATCTGAGGAACCCGGGGAAAACGCTCCTCTCCTGCAGGAATGTAAATGACTATTTAAATGAATGGAGGGCCTTTCACAAGAACGCATTAACCTGAGCCTCAGATGCTGTCACCTGTGTGTGTGTATGCGTGTGTGTGTGTGTGTGTGTGTGAGAGAGAGAGAGAGAGAGAGAGAGAGAGAGAGAGAGAGAGAGAGAGAGAGAGAGAGAGAGAGAGAGAGAGAGAGAGAGAGAGAGAGAGAGAGAGAGAGAGAGAGAGAGAGAGAGAGAGAGAGAGAGAGAGAGAGAGAGAGAGAGAGAGAGAGAGAGAGAGAGAATAGGTCAAAGGAAAGAGCACCATCTTAGCTTTCATTTCTGGCATGGCCATGTGCAGTCACATCTGTCAAACATGTTTAAAAAACCTTTTGAGTTCTTTTGAATGAGCGACAATTTTTTTAAACAAATCGTTAAAAGAGAGAGCGAGAGAGTGTGTGTGTGTGTGTGTGTGTGCGTGTGAGTGTGTGTGAATAATATCCAGTCCATGTTGCAACCAAAAAACCTAGCTCACATCTGTGGTTCTCAACACAGGACCCACTTCTGTCTGTGGTCATTAAGTCTCGACCTAAAAATGATTGAACTTTATTCCATTGCCTACCAACACGGGGATCGCTGGTTCGAATCCCACCGTTACCTCCGGTTTGGTCGGGTGTGTGGGTGGGTAGCCGGATATGAGTATGTGTCCTGGTCGCTGCACTAGCGCCTCCTCTGGTCGGTTGGGGCACCTGTTCGGGGGCGGGACTGGGGGGAATAGCATGATCCTCCCACGCGCTCCGTCCTCCTGGTGAAACTCCTCATTGTCAGGTGAACAGAAGCGGCTGGCGACTCCACATGTATCGGAGGAGGCAGTCCTCCCCGGATTGGCAGAGGGGGTGGAACAGTGACCGGGACAGTTTGGAAGAGTGGGGTAATTGGACGGGTACAAACAACTGGGGAGAAAAAGGGGGAAATTTTTTTTTTAAATTGAACTTGCAAATCATTCTTATTTATTTTACAAAATGATTAGTGAAGCGTTCAGCTACCATGCACCGTTTAGAACATGAAAAAAGTAAAAAGGCCATCTTGCCAAAACAAATAGGCCTATTGCAGTGCAACATGAACTGGTCAACACATGGAACAACCTAGAAAGTGCAACAAGGGCTTTTCAAAATATTCCTTCACTGATGAAAACATGAAGCCAAAGTGCATGAAATTAGATTAAAAAAAATCTAATGAAACATGAAACATGACTTCCAGAGTCCAAAACACCCATCAAGCCTATCATGAATAACATTTATAAGTTTCTTTAGGGAGGAACATATTGTAACGTGCATGGATAAGTAGACACGTTGGCCCTTGGCTAGACTGGCTAACGTAGTCGCTTGCGGTGTGGGAGCCACGGGTTCGCGTCCTGGATGCGGCGTACCAAGCTGGCCCCTGGATTCACTACAATTCGGGGGGCAGTCCGGGAACAGCCACAGCCGGGACGCGAACCCGTGTCTCCCACTCGGCAAGTGACAACGTTAACCAGTCGACTAAAGGGTCAGACCCTTTAGTCGACTGGGTTCGCGTCCCAGCTGTGGCGGTTCCCAGACTGCCCCCCGAATTCGCTACAATATCAACGGGATAAATGTATTATGCTGAGTACAGATGCACTGCTTTGAACTGATGGGAAATTTGGGGGCACTTTTTGCTCTTGACAAGAGTCTCAAAATCTGGGATGATGAAAGACAAGGCAACTCTAAAGTCGTGTTCAATGTCCGTTCTGTTCCTGTGTTCAGCTGGACCAGAGCTGAGAAGGTACTCCCACAAAGATGGGTTGTGCTGAACGGCAGGATGATTTTGATCTCATGGGTGGCGAAGGGTGGATATTCAGTCATAGCGCTACACCAGAACCGAGAAAGACTAACATCAGTGAATTTATTTTTTCAATTCCTGATACCATGAGAGCTCCACCAGCCGACTCTCGTCATTGCTTGGCAATGTGATGCTTTCCATCTTAATTCCAGAGGGATCATGTATCCAGTCATTATCCCGGTGTTGCTCGGGGAAGTAGTCATTGAAATGTTCCTGCAATTTTTTCAGATGTGCTGTTAACGTTTCCTTCAATGCGTTTTTGCCTGTGCTGTCCAAGTTTGTAAAATTCATGATTAATCATCATTGATCAAATTATCAAATGACTATCAAGCATTATTGGCAAATTTAGAAGCATGACTTGCCCACAATGCCATTTTCTTTTTGAAAGCCCTGATTTTTTTTTTGTATTGAGAAAACATGTTGTGTACCCTCTCTTGCAAAGATAAATTTGACATGTTCAGCTAGTCAAAACTATCCATGAGATAAGCAAGTTGGGCGGCATGGGGACCCAGTGGTTAGCACTGTCGCCTCATAGCAAGAAGGTCCTGGGTTCAAACCCCGGGGTTGTCCAACCTTGGGGTCATCCAAGGTCATCCTCTGTGTGGAGTTTGCGTGTTCTCTCTGTGTCTGGTGGGTTTTCTCCGGGTGTTCCGGTTTCCCCCCAACATTAAAAAGGCATGCATGTTAGGGTTAATACTCCTGCCAGTGCCCCTGACCGAGGCATGGCAAGACGAGCTGGAGTCGGTCCCCGGGCGCTGCACGGTGGCTCCCCACTGCTCCTAGCTACACAGCTAGGATGGGTTAAATGAAGAGCGTAATTTCCCTACGGGGATCATTAAAATATATTCATCCATCCATTATCTGAACTGCTTATCCTGCTGTCAGCGTCACAGGGATGCTGGAGCCTTTTCCAGCAGTCATTGGGCGGCTGGTGGGGAGACATCCTGGACAGGCCGCCAGGCCATCACAGGGCTGACACACACACACACGAAATTATGATATTATCAAATCAATCAAACTGTCAAGTCCACTTTTTAAATATCAAAATAAAATAAAAAATTGCGCAAGCCAGGCGTCATAATCAAACAGGCTAGCGAGTAGTGCGTTTCATTCCAAGAGGAAAGCTGCAATTTCAGTTCTCAGTTCATAGATACATGAGAGATAACCAGCACACCTCCGTATGGTACAGTACCAGCAACTCTTCACTGCCCGGGTCTTTGCACAGCTTCTGGAAACATCTGGCATTTTTGGGGCTCCGTTTAATATAGTTCACAACTTTCACTACATCATTCAAAGTGCCATGAAGCACTGTCACCATATCCTTGATTGCCAGGGCCTCTCTATGCAAAAATCAATGATTTCATGTCCCATTTGGAGCCTTTTGAAGAATTCTCTCCATCACCCCAGAGTGTTTCCCAGTCATTGCAGCTGCACCATCAGCTGTAATCCCGATGCACATATCCCAGGTCAGACCCACCAAGCCCAAGTAGGAGTCCATGGAATTGAAAATGTCCTGTGCAGTTGTTGTGGTGGGCAGCTCTCTACTGCAGAAACTGCTCCTCAAGGTTCTCTTCCCACACACGCCTCACATACACCAGCAAAACTGCCTGGCTTGCCACATCTGTGGATTCGCCCATCTGTAACGCATAGTATTCATTTGCTCTGATGTGAGCTGTGGTCTGTTGTTTCATGTCATCGGACATGTCTTGAATTCGCTTCCTTATGGTGTCGTTGGACAATGAAATCGTCTTTAAATT